>NW_020955839.1:22411-88888 GCF_003031625.1 Empidonax traillii
TTTTTTTAAATTTTGTCCTCTGTGAGCAGAGGAGATACTTCAGTGTATGGAAATGTCAGGGTCAAAAATTCACATCCAGCTCCTGGCTCCACTTTTCCGTACATAACCCTTCTCTCTCCACACCATCTGTCTCTTGAAATTAATGCTTTAATACCCTCTGCAGGGTAGCACTGCTGTTTATTTATTCCAATGTTTAAGTTCCTTTTTGACTTTTGGGATTAAGATGAAGTGCCCAGGCATCCTCGTGGACTGTGAAGATCCTAAAATGGAATGTCACAGGCTCTTGAAAAAGGGAAAGTGTGTGAAACGCTGGATTCACCTGTGTTTTTCTGGGCTTGCTTTCCTTGCTGTGGCTCCCAAGGCAGAGAAAGGGACCTAGGGCCTAGTCTCTGTGGTGTGACCCAAAGCAGAGGCACGTTTGGGGTGCAATGCCCCAGGGTGCTAATGGATACCACCCTGCTGCTCCTCTGCTCCTTGAAGCCCTTTGCTGCCAGCTGCTCTCGGGAGTCCAAGCAGTCTCCCTAGAATAGCTTTAGAACTGCTAGTCTTTTGACTTATACAGCTTTTTTTTTCCTTTAGAGGTAACCAGAGCCTGAGACCCTGAGACTAGCCCACAGCAGTACTTCTTTAACAGAAGGAAAATTGGAAGTATCATTACCCAGTTAGCAGTCCTGCATTTCTCATCTTGATCTGCCACAGGGAGCATCTCCTGCGTTGGGCTCAGGGTTGTTTGGATCCTGCCTGAACCTGCATTGCATCCTGGGAAGCCTCTTCCTTTCTAGGGCCTTTCTTTGTTAAATTCTGTTTTCTGTCCATTCTTTTTTATCTCCACTATAGTGTGTGACACAGCATTGCTGCATGCTTTGTTCTGCTGCTGGTTGCTGCATCCCAGAAGCCTCCTGGAGTTTCCAGCTGATACCAGCAAAGTGTCTCACCCTAAATCCATAGCTGTGGTCTTCCCACCAGCCACTACCCTCCTTTGCCTGCTGAAATCTTCCCTTGGCCATGCTAGCCCATGGTGGAGACCATGTTTATCTGGAGACAGTACGCTCATTAGCCAGTAATTGTCACATTGATTGCTTTGTGATAACTGCATGGTATCAAGCAGGGTTCACGCAGACAGATTCCCCCACTTAGCCCACTGGTTTGGCTGTCCTGGTCCCCTGTGGGTACCTAACTCCTGCTGTCAATTTGCATACCTGGAGATGGTGCTTTCTTTCCCTTGTGTCCGGATAGAATATATCCTTTTTATTTTGCATCCTGAAGCCTTTAATTACTCTCAACAAGTCCCTTTCACACTTCGAAAATCCTGTCGCAATTTCAGTTTGAATTGCTTTCTCTGAGGCTTTGGTTTAGATGAGTGCACCTGCTCTGGGGTTCCAGAGGTAATTGGGCTGTAATAGTTATGATCCTTTAAATGCACTTAAGGTACCATG
This sequence comes from Empidonax traillii, assembly GCF_003031625.1. Lineage (NCBI taxonomy): Eukaryota > Metazoa > Chordata > Aves > Passeriformes > Tyrannidae > Empidonax > Empidonax traillii. The sequence continues at coordinate 23,848 of NW_020955839.1, forward strand.
AGCTTTAAGAACCGACAACGATGCAATCTGGCATCTGGGCACCAGTTTTGTCTTGCCTCTGAGCTGAGCATTTTAGTTTAAAATGTATTATTTTGCCATTCATGAAGATTACAAATATTCGCAGGTTGTAGAACTTGGATTATTTAATCAAATGTTGCCCTGTGCTCATGTACCCGTCCTGCAGGTCTGGGTCCTGGGCTGATCCTCAGTTCCCACTCTGCCAAACCCCTGCTGTGCTCAGTGGGAGTTTTGCCAGAACAAAGCCCTAAAAAAGAAGTATGACTCATTTGAGCAGTTGTGCTCATTTGTGCACCAGTACAGGCTCAAGTTAAAAGGATATTAAATGAAAAATACTGAAGAATCTACTTGTCTTGTCCTTGCCTAGAGCAAACCTTTATCCTGGGACTGGTCCAGCAGGGTAAAGGTGGCATTTCCTCTGGTTCATGTGTTACATAGGATTTTGTGTTGTGGATACCATCAGAGCTGCTGAAGTTTTCTGCTACCTTAGTTCCCCTCTAAAGAGGTGGGGGAGAGGAAGAAAAGAGAGACATCTTTCTCAGGCATCTACAGTACCAAGAGACGTGCAGCCTGTAGCCTGCTGCCACAATCAGAATACAAAATTTCCAAAATTACAAGTTGTGATTGTGATAATGAACATAAAGTAAATATGGTTCAGTTTGCTGTGAATCATTCTTGGGGGGTTTAATTGGACTCAGATGAGCTGGCATTGTTGTGGTGTGAGAATAGAGTTGTTTCAGAATTAGACAGGCATAGTTGCTTGGGAGTCCAGAGCTGCAGCATCTCAGTGGCACTGGGGAAACCTTGCCCACAAAGAGGCTTCCCAGCATGGCTTGAGGAAGGTCTCTGGATGGGGAAGGAACCAGAAGCTCCCATGAGCCCCCAAGATCTGGGAATTCATCTGCTGATACAGAAGGCTGTCTGTGCTCTTTGAATTGCCCTCAAACAAACACTGTGTGTTAAGGTGGTCACTGTGAGATGAAGGCTTTCCTTCACCAAAAATCTCTCTAAGCTCTTCTGGCAGGGAAAAGGAGCCATGAAATAAAGGTAACTGCTATAATGAGATGTTACAGTAAATGAAAATAAACATTTTTGTGCCCTTCCTTCCTGCAGGAATTTTAAATCCCAGAGCAGAAGCACCTGCTCAGAATGCCTCAGACACTGTGCTACATCCAGGCAAGGATAATACTTTCCTTAGGAAAGTGAATGTAGTTTGGCTTCATGGGAGGTAGAGGTCTGGGGTGATACCCTAACTTGGTGTTTGACTCATGTCACTTGACTACGCTGGCACGTACAGAGGACTTGAATATAGGAGCTGTCCTGTCCTGTGGTAGGGAGACTCAGAAATTGCATATTGCCCTCTTTTAAAGCCATGATTGTGATTATGGGATGAGGTCCTTAACCTGCTGCAAAGAGATTTATATAAGCGATTCCCATTAATGCCAGTGGGAATTACTCAGAGCTATACAAGTGCATCACAGTAAGAAATGTGCCTTGGCAGTTCGCTATTAATATTTGAAGATAGTGCAGGCAAAGTCTCCTTCTCTGAGTCAAGTGAGCAAAAAGTAGTGGGGTTTTTTTTCTGAAAAAAACTTCTGGTATTTTAGTCTTCTGTGAGGTTATAGAAAGGTGAACCATTCATACATACAGGTTTATATTGTAACTGCAGATACAGGCTTATGGTTATAACTGCATATATTTAGCTACTGTCTGCTGGTTACTGATGGACAAGAGCCCTCCTCTGTTTTTAGGAGCTGCTGACCATCTCTGCTGACTCACTCAGTGCCACGGCTTTGGTCCTGTCTGTTGCTCACCATGGGACAAAAAAGGTTGGTCCCATTCTGTTTGCCATTACATGCTGTACTGAAACAAGACGAGGAGACTGCAGGCGGCAGAAGAAAGGCATAAGTAAAATCTTTTAGTGTAGCGAAATATCTCAAAGACCTTGCTTCGTTTGAAGTGACCACTGAAGTGAGTAGAAAGGACTGCGTGTTTATATGAGGTACTGAGGGAGGCAGACATTAACCTCTACTCGATGTTTCTGCGTTAGTTGTTATTCCTCTGTTTGATTTGTATCAGTAGCAAGCTTTCAAGTTGGTTTCTTCAAATTTTGGCTTTCTGGTTTTTTTGACTTGAGTTGGTATGAAGTTTCAGTCTTAAAACCTGAGTTCTAGCAGCGTTATTTTAGGTATGGGTCTGGTCCTGCAATTTACCAAGTACAGCCATGCAGCCTTCATCTCCAGTTCAGCTTCCATTCATGAACAGCAGGGCTTGGACTCATCTGTTAGCAGTGTGTTCCTGCAGTGCTTGCCCAGTCCCTGTAAGAACTCTGGGTAATGGTTGCCATGCTGCTTCAACTAATTTTCTTTATTATTCTTCGCATTATTTACATATTTTTTGTGGAAACCCATTCCACTTAAATGAGAGAAAAATAAAATTTACTATTCCTGACAGATGTTGACAGCTTTGGAACAATGCAGGACACACTGATTGCATCCATGCAATGCCACTGGCTTGGAGGAAGGTTCACCAAAGCAGAAGAGTTCTGCCTCTGGCCCTGCAGATGATAAATGCCAGAGGTAACCTTTATAATAGCACATTGCAGGTGATGGTCTGTCCGAAAGCCCAGGACTTCCTGCTGACAAGGTCGCCGCTCATGGCTACAGAAGTTGAATTTCATCAGTTTTCATGTTTCCAGCAAATGAACTGGTGAGGTAGAAGTTGTTGCTATGGATGGCTTGGTTCAAACCACCTTTAGGATTTTTTTGAAAAGTCCAAGCTTTTGGAGATCATCAGTTGCTAGATGCAATGCCGAGGACGGCTGTGTGTACCCTCAGGGTATACTCCAAGTTGAAAGCATAGCATGGAACCAGAGGACAGATACAGAGAGGGCACACTGCTGTCTTTCAGCTGAACAGTGGCCAAATCCTGGGCCAGTGTCTATACCTCTTATGGCTTATACCTATTATACCTTCCTGTATAGCAGGAACTCTGATAGAGGGGTTTGGGAGCACAATGGTATGTGCCGTTTTGATACTTCAACAGAGATAACAGAATGCCTAAATAAACCCTGTTTGATGCTTAAACAAGGATTTTATCCTGCTTTGTCTGTAAACAACAGTGTTTTTAACTTACTGTCCAAGAATTTGATCCTTTCTTTCACTTTTTTGCATTCCAACTTGCAATATTTTAACTATGTAGAAATTATGGGAAGGAATAAAGAACAATCACATAATAGTCATACAGAATAAAGTTAGCAGGTATTGGAAAATATGGACCTAAGAAGGTCAAATTTCTTGCTTAATACTGATATTTAATTGAACATTAAAAAAGAGAAATTCTTGAACATTCACTGCTCTTCTGTTGTTAAAATCAATCAGACTAGCGTTGAGACCCAAGTGAGGGTGCATGTCTCCTCTGCTCTGCTGTGTGGCAACAGTTACAGAGTATTTTACAAAAACTTCCCCAAATACCCTACCACTGTTACCCTCTCTGCTGTTTGACAACTGTTAGCACCAGCCATGCCCAGCCACACTTGTAAGGCCAGAGCAGCTTTTAGACTACAGGTAAAACTACTACTACTGCTCCTAGTTAAAGTGACTGAAGCCGAGCCTGGCTGTGGGATGGGTATGGCTGCAGGAGCCTGGCTGAAGTGCGGTTCCCTCCTGAGTGCAGGCATGGGCTGGCAGTGGCAGCTGGGGACAGCTTTGAGCACCAGGGAAGGAACCCAGGCAGGGGCAGCTGGGTTGCTGGAGAGGGAAAAAGATATTTTTATTCCAGCAGCTAAAACCCTTTTGTATTTTGGTTTCTCTTAGCAGCTATTTATCCAAAACATTTGGGAGAAAAGCTGTCTCTGTATTAAATATTTAACACCCTTGCCTTCAGCTGTGGGCTGAGAAAGCTCCCAATCCACATGTGAGTCACCAAGAACTCCTCCAACAGAAGCGGAGGAATTCCAGATTGGAGATTGCTACAGAAAAAAAAAGTTTGCTGCTTTGGAAAAAGTCCAGAGTGGTTCACATCTCTCATATATGATAAAACGCGCACAGCAGTCAATCTGTCGTGTATGTGGACAAGGAGTCATAGAGTCGCAGATTTGAAGTGGAGAAGCTCTCAGTATTCTAGGGAGCATCATACCCAATATAATGCAGATGAGTAGTGCACCCAATAGCTCGTCTTTTATTAAATGCTGTCTGCATTCAGATCCTGACTTGTTGGAGGTGGCAAGATATAGATCACTGCTTCCCTCCGTAGTTTGTTCCATTGGTAAATTTGTGCTGGTTTTAATTTTAATCAGCTTAGCTTTCAGCTCCAGCCCTCCACTGGCATGCATCTCTCTGCAAAGCAAGGAGATCCCTGGTATAGAAGTGCCCTGCTCTCTCAAGATGACAATCTGGGACTCCTGTTCAGAGAGCAGGAGTGCAGGCTTCTGCAAAAAGAGTGTATGGTAACAAATGGTGGGATAAAAATGAGCTGTGATAGCAAAAAAGGTTATGGCTATCCTAGCACTGCTGGTGGTGAGGACTGTAATGCACTGTGCTTACTTGTGCTGTGCAGGCATGAGACATGTAATCGACTCTGCTATCTATTTCTATTTGAGTGACAGGAACTGAACGAGTAAAATATGTTAAAACTTTTTTTGGCTTGTTTCTCCCTTTGGCCAAGTTATTTTGTCAACATCCAAATGAATTTATCAGCTGCAAAGATAGGTGTCAATCTCTGTCCCTTAGCGAATTACAGAGGCATCTCCAGCAGTGGTTTTACGCCTCTTTTCACTGTGAACCACTTAAAAGTTTTACTGGTGATGGGGTTTCCTCGTATAGCAAACGTATACCTCCTGACAAGAGGTTTACTCCTTGCATTACTATTTGCATATACTTAAATGGGGTTCACAATATATAACAATATTTTCACTGGTTGAAAAACAGTGTCTGTGACACAGGTAGTTTCTGTGCACTCTGAGGTCTACAGGGAAGATGTAAACACTAAATACTTTTTTAGGTCACGTACTCTGAGTACTTTAAAGCAACTTCTTGTAGCTTACATGCCTGATTCTGATTTCAGAGTAATGCTTCTATATTGTCTTGTTCTAAGTTTATTCCTGATTTAAGACTATGAAAGGAAGATCCTTTTTTTTCTGGCTGTTGAGTTTAGAAGTGCAAACCTTATACCCTCACCACCTTAGCCCAGCATGGTGCTTATTGGAAGGTGAGGGGTGATGCCATTAGCGTGTGTTAATAACACGTCCCCATTTGAGCAGCACTGAATGGGCAACATATTCTGGCACAAGTCACTTGGCTCCCTTAGGCAGGACCTCTGCCTTGTGCAGGTGGGACCTGGATAGCTACCTTTTGTGTGTATCTGGCTTTTGAGTAGGGAAGGTTAATGGATATGACTCTTTCTGTAGATGGTCTGTGTTGGGTCCCCCTATCTGGGAGGAGTGAATGAGGTTGCCAAAAGTCAGTTTGAATATTGAAGACTGAAAGCAGTCAGATACCGCTTTGACGGGCATTGTGCAAATAACTGGAGACAGGACAGTCAGGAGAGAGTTTGTACCAGCATTATGGAAAACTTTTAGACTCTTTTTAAACTCATTGACCAGATGTGCTGCAACATGTATGTGGATGAACATGTGTGTAAGGGCTCCTTATCAAGAGCAGCTGGTGTGGCCATCCACCTGTGCCTGAGCTGGCCCGTACAGCTGGCAACCCTATTCTCTACTCACTGCTCAGATTGCCTAATACTGCAGTCACCAGCTCTTTGATGAAAGGCAGGTTCATGTATCAGATTGTTGAGTATTAGGGATAGGAGATTAGATTTGCAGTGTAATCTTCCAGTAACATTCCTCTTGATCCAGAGACTGTGCTTTATAAAAAAACTCTTTTCTCTCTGACATTGTGGAGGCCTGCTAAGGGATGACTGTCTCCTACCTTCATTTGGAAATGGTAAGGCTGCTACTGACCTGATGTTCATGAAGGTCACAGCTGCACCGGGCAAAATTAGTTCTGTGCAGGACAGTTAAGTAGATTGGATTTTCTCAGTTGTAGCTGATTTACTTTCATCTGAGTTCCTCTTTCAAAGCCATTTAAAGTCCATTCCCCTCTGCCCCCCACTGCCTGTTTATGGGAAAAAACTGGAAGGGGGAGATTTCTGCCTGGGCTCCAATTTTGCTTCAAGCCCTATTCTCATACCTTTCCAGGACAGTGTCCATACAGAGGCTGGGGCAGGCTGGGTAGTAGCTCTGGAGCCTTGGGCTGTATTTCATCCCATCACGATTGTTGTAGGGCCAGTAGGGATGGTCTTCCCCTTTGCCAGCTGACTGTAGCTTTGCGCTGTCTGCTTTGGATCCAGAACCCTGCTGGGACCCTTCTACAGATTCCTAGTAACGTTGCTGCAAATGAGGCTGAGCCCCTTTCCAGTCCAGCTTTTTTCTTTGTTCTGTGGCTAAATGTCCCTGCTGATTTTGGAGCTTGATGAAGCCAGATAATTTGGGTCAAAAAGCATCAAAGCCCATGTCTTCCAATCAGGAAAATCGGTTGAGTACCAGATTTGGCCAGCTAAGTCTAGCCACTAGGAAACCTGTCAGCTACCTGGCTGTGCTGGCAAAACATGACATATGGTTGTGCGTGGGAAGCCCGTTCATTGTGAGCTTAGTGAGACACAAGAGTGAGAGTGATTTCTACCCGGCCACATTTTACTACAATGACTTTGCTAATGGGACGTAATTATGGTGGGTCTTTGCTACCCCATGTGGCAAAGCAAGCACTGATGGAAAAGACCTCTTGTTTCTAGGCACCTTCCTGTTTTCAATCCCTTTTATTTTAAGTTGTGGTGAAACCTGAAGTCTGCAAAAATTGTTTTCTGGTGAGTTTAGGAAGAGATATTGGAGGTTGTGGCAGACAACTGACAGAGTGAGGGCTATATGAAACTGATGATAGACTGTATGATCCAGCTCCACATTGTGAATGAGGAAACTTCACAGGGGGATTTGCATGAGGGCCTGGGCAGGGCTATGGGTTGTGTGAAGGGGGTATTTCCTTTGCAAAGGCACCTGTATCAAAATCCTGTGCTGTGTGGATTATATGAAGAAAGGGAGTATAGTGATAACTGAAGTAAAAGAGAGCTGCTGTATGGTAGATTCCCACCTCTCCAAAATTGTAGCTGATGTGGAGTTTAAAGGAGATGAGCCATAATTGCTCATCTGCGTCTCTCCTCTCTGGATAGCAGAACAGTGCTGGCAGCACCACTGGGTCCTGAGGAGTAGGGTCCAGCCTGGCTGGGGGAACCAAGAGGGCTACAGAGAGCAAGTCCATCCCTTAGACCACTTGTGGCAAGCAGGTCTCCTTGACCTAGTCACACTGGTCATCTTTATTAATGCAGAGCCTGTCTGAATGGGGGAATGTGGCACTCTGCAGGCCTGGAACTGATGCTGGGATGTCCTAGTGTAGAAACTGTCGCATAAAAGAAGCACTAAATCAAGATATTTGTATTCCATTTTCTTTTCTAAAAGCTTTGGTAATTACCGTTGTCCCATACTGCACTGAAACATGCAATGACCCTCATTTGTCTTTGGCATTTTCTCTTGCTTTTTACTGGCATCTCCTTTGATGTTATGACTGTATGTCCTCTACTGGACTAGAGGTATAAATATTGCTTTAGGATTGGGCTTTTTAGTAAACATGCATTTGGGAAAGGTGTTAGCGACTGTCAAGTGGTCAGCATGCAGCATGTGAATGTGCAGTAGTTGGAAACATCGGCATCCTTTGCGTCTGTGTTTCAGATTAGGTCTGAAGCATGAGGATTTTAGGTTTTCTATTCTGACAGTATTATATTAGTAACATGAAGGATTTGACAGTTCTCTTCTATTTACTCATTTAATGTCAAAATGTGTCACATCTGGTATTAATTGGTGGAAAATTATGGCTCTAATTTACCAATTTGATTGTCTAGGAAAATTGAAGAGAATGTAACATAACAAATGAATGCCTATTAATCTTTAAAATTTTTCTGTTTACTATCTGCTAAAATAGCCTGTTGCATGGTGCTGTAAACAGTTTTTTTGAAATACTGGTATTCATGGAGAGGAATTACTACCTGGGAGGGCCATGGCCAAAGCATTTCAGACTCTTTGAGGGGAGGATGAGCCTGGAGAAGTCCTGGGGCCAGTGACAGACACCCACTTGAGGCAGGGTCTCCTCCAGGGAGGAAGGAGGCTGCCATTTGCTAATAACCCTGTGGGAGTGAAAGAACAGTGTCCCTCTTCCCACCTGCATGCCAGCCTGCTCCCTGCTGTCCCAGGAGCCGGGCAGGAGGAGCAGCCCACCATGGGTGTGGACTTTGCTCTTCTCCTTCCCTCCACCTGGGATTATCTCCATGTGGATTTCTTAGTTCAGGGCACAGACTACCGCTTCATTGATGCCCCAAACAAATAAGCTTATTTGTCCACACTAATTGTTTTAATCATTATTAATGAACATTAATTTCCAACCAGAGCTCTCCAAAAGCCCTGATTTTTTCAGACTTGTTGGCATGAGATCATAGACAAAAGAAGCCGGATTGTTCTTCCTGGGGTTGCAAATGAAAAAGTTTGTCTCGCAGGCAACGTGTGGATCAAACCCAAACCACAGATACACTTTGGCAAGGCACTGTCACTCTGTCCTGACAACCCCAGCTCTAATGAGACAGGTCTCCACTGCCTTCTGACACGCGGGCAAAGCAAAGGAAGCTGGTGGCAGTACAGTGTTACGTGGGTACTGTATGTGGGTAGTGACAGGCCCGATAGCTCTTCTATCAAAAGATGCCCTTGTGTTTGTGAAAATACATTTTTGGAGGATCAAATACCAGGTGCTTATTTTAGTAGCAGAAAGCCCTGAAACACGCCAGCTCTGGAATAAGCTGATTCTGAAAGCTGACATATTCTGTATGATTATTCCCATATATGCCATCTGTCAGTAGCATATACAAATATTTATGTATTTATACTACTATAAGGGTACTGAAGCTCATAAATAATTTCATTTTCAGCAATCATTTTATTACTCTTCCACGGTTTGATAGTGACATTTTGCATGTGCCTGCTCAGGTTCTGACACAAGGAAGAGAGTCACAGTGTGGCTTTGCAAGTGACACTCTTCTTACAAAAAGCCTGTGGCTACGGGGGGTGCCTGAGCCTGGGTCCCCTCTGGATGTGCACTAATTCCCACTCACTTCATCTTGTTGGGCTTCAGACCACGCTACACTTTCATTCAGCTCCATCCTGCCTTGTAAAGTGACTGTGCTTAGACTGGCAAATGATATAATATGACTAATTATGTTTAATGCAGATAATGTCTTATAATCAAAATAAAGAGTGGATTGCAAACAGATCCTTAAAGGGCACCAGGCATAGAATTGACACTGTATTTATTACCAATAACATTGCTGAAGTGCTAACAGCTGCTCAGCTCCAGCAAGTGCAGCCCCTTTGCAGAGTTTTCCAGAAGAAGGGCTAAGTGTATCAGAAGCACATTACTGCTGATAATAGTAATTAGTTCAGTAGAGCTCAAAATGTTTTGTAAAATATTATTATCCTGATTTTGCAACTCTGCAAACCATGGCACAGAGAAACAGCCTCCTTGGCTTGGAGGAGTCACTGCTGACTGTGGGGATGGCCCTGGCTCTGCTGCAGGGCTGCTGCCCCTCTCCTTGGACCATGTTGCTCTCTCCAGCTGAGTCCAGCTGTGTAAGGGATGTCCCCTCTCTACCTCTGCCTTGATTTTCACCACCATTAGCAAAAAGACTTCGGTAGATGAAGAAGTGCACTGATGTGAAAGTAGATTTGGGTGTTAGGTTTTAGAAAAGCCATTGTTAAGCTGAAAAAGGAAACCGTGAGCTGTAAAGGTTGATGAAGCTCCTCTGTAAGGGACTCTTATTTTGCTGTGTACATTTGTTTTGTCTTGCTTACTAAAGGGATAAAGTGCATTCTAGGTTTCAGAGAGAGATGGCTGATTAATCTGTCTGCCAGGTACATATGGAAATAAATTAGCAAATGGTGCATCTGGGATTAAACTACCGCAGAGATGATAAATTATTGCCATCTTCCATGGCTGTATTACTGAAGCTTCACTGGTTTCCCAGTACTCATTTACTTGCTATTCACACAATATCACCATGGCTGTGGGATGGAAAACCTCTATATTTGAAGCAATTTTCTGTGATATGCTAGTTTGAGAACAGATCTGGCCAGGCCCTTAAGTATATGCTGTATACTTAGATTAAGTAAAAGCAAAGAGATTTGGTTCGGTCCTTCTGCTCTGCATGAAGTTGTGCTGGAATTCTCAGGAAAGGCAAAGGCAAGGACCTGCAAGAGGTTTTTCCACTATCTGCAGTGAACCTCCACGCTTTATCCCAAATAGCAGAGTTATATATGCTAGCACAATGTTGTAAGGCCCTGGAAGACAGTTTTCTCTGTCTTAAACCTCTCCCCACACCTCCAGCTTGACCCAGATGTAGTTCCAAATTGCACAACTCCAGCTTATCTCTGAGATCAAGACTGAGATGAGACACCATGGGGGCAGTCGGTATTTGTGTTGAATCCTGGTAGAGATTTCTCAGCTGTATCTCTGCTTCTGCTGCATTTTTCATGTCTGTTTAAACTGATGTATAGCTGATGGGCTGGCAGCCGGGACATAGCAGCCATGCCTACCACAGGACATGCAAGTGGAGTAAGTGTAACAACAGACACATGGTGTGCTGCTTTTCTGGAGGAAGAAAGTTCTCATGGAGGCTTCTGCATGATAATACTTGAAGAGATTGTGGCTGTGTCCACAGTACTTGTTGGGAGCTCTCTGTGGATCATCAAAACTGTAATTTTCTTTCCCATCCACAATCCTGGGTTTCATTTCAAAAGAAACTGGGACAGCTGTAGAGATGGTGCAAAAAACCTGTAGCTGTGCTGGTTAGGCCAGGAGAGGTTCCTCACCTGCACAAAGGTGATACGTGATAACAGTGCAGAGTAACAGAAGTTCTTGTTCTGATTTCCTTATTTCCCAGGGTCTTTATTGGAGTTCTAACATTTGCTCTGGTGCTGCTCTTCCCTAGAAGGGAGTTGAGGGAATAAAACAGCTCTGCTAACGGTCACAAAGAAGCCGAGGAGGGGGCAAGTGGGAACAGTGTTGGATAGAGAGACAGATCAAAGATCAAGTTTTGCTCAACATGCCTTGTGTTTAAAAGCTTGTGTTTTAATTTGAGGACATATTGGAAGAGTGGCTTGACTTTTCCTAGGGCAAGTCTGTAGCATGTAACAGCTATGAGAGGTGCCAGATCCTGTGGCACACCAGCGAGCTGTGGGGGTGGGGGCAGCATTGCTGGGAAAGCTGCCACTGGGCTTTTAATTAGGAGTTTGCAGGATGGCAGGGAGAGCTACTGTCTCCAGGTCAACCTTCCTGGCCCTGCGTGGTCCTGCCAGGTCTCTCAGAACCAGTCCTTGCACAGGGAGTGATCCTGCAGGCTGACTTTGGGGTGCAGGATGTAGATGAGCAGGACAGAACGGTTTTAGAGCTGGGAGATGCCGGCTGCTGGTTGTTGTTCAGCTCCCGCCTGTGGCAATGGCGAGTGAATGCGAGCCCATCACAGGGCACAGACAGCCATGGGATAGGTCTGCTGCAGCTTCAGGCTGGGCTTGAGGCACATTACTGGGTGACTGTGCCTACTGGTTTTCTTCTCTGAGTCACTCATTGCGGTCTGTGGGTCAAGCACAATTAGGATGTTTGTGTCCGTGATTGAGTAGCACTGATGAGAACAACGCAGTTCGGTACAAGATGCATGGGCGAATGCCGAGCTGTAAATCTGAGCTAGCAAGGACTCTGAGAACTCCATTAATCCAAACACAGAAATATTTATAGAAATGGATTTATTTTCCAGTGACTTTATTTGCAAATTCTGGTTAACAACAACAGTTTGCTCCTAATATGATCATGTCAAGAAGCAAGTGGGACTTAACTGTCATTCTTGGCCTTTCCCACAAAGTGTTTTGAGCAGAATGCAGAGTGAGTCAAAGGAAGCACTGGCTGATGGATGAACAGATTGCAGCACAGTCATCTATTCTATTGCGCACTTCCAGGGAAACCCCTGCAAATTAGATGTGCAGTTTTTAAATGTACAGAGAAAACTGAAGAAATTACATTATGAATGAAAAATTAGGTGGAAACGTCTACTGTCTCATAAACAATTCAGGAATAACTCCCTTTAAAATATTTTGGTTTATGCATGCATTTAATTTGTGCTCTGGGAGCAAAATAAAGTTGCTAGGATAAAACATTCTAATAATGATTTATGTAAATTTATTTGAACAAAGAAATGATGTAGTTGCCCATAGCAAATTGTTTGGAAAGTGAAATGATATTTACGAACTCCTTCTCTCTATACGAATACAATAGATGATAGGAGAAGCTACATGAAGAAAACATAATTGTACATTCAAAATGGACTCTGATGCCATGTCTAGTAAGCAGGAAAGCCAGTTGAAGAGATTATTGAGTGTCTGATAAAATAATCTCTAGCGTGATTCTTCCTAGGCTATTTATAGCACATGTTTAATTTAAAATTTAGGTACGTGCTGCAGATGACCATAACAATCATACCAGGGCCATGTATGATAATACAAATTGTTTGCCTCACATCACACATATGCCAAAATCTCAAGTTGCTTTACAAGCAGAAAATCAGGCTCCGTATCCTCAAAATATGGCTGAAAATAGGAAAACAATTGTAGTCCCCAGCTGCTACGGGCATATGGGGCCAAATTTTCCCATCTGTTGAAGGTTATGGAGTTCTGCCAGGGATGACTTTGATCCCGTATGTCTAGCAAAGTGGAACCAATATGTCAATATAAGACATCCTGCCACTTCTGATGTTCTCCCAATAAAACGACATCATTCAAAGTGGCGTGGATTTCCCAAGTGCCCAAGTCACAAACACAGTCACGGGGGATATTTCAAAAGTGCTCTGATTCTTGCTGTGTTGATGTTAAAGCAGCAAACAACAACTGGCTTTTTCCTCGATGAGGGTTCAAGCCCAGGAGCTGCTGGTATAAGCCGGTGTGCATCAGCCTGAGGCAAGGAAACCAAGGGCCATTTGAAGCATTTTGGCAGAACATTGCAGGACAGAAAGCTGTTTCTGCACTCAGGTAATGCAAAGAGTGTTTCACTTGAAAAGCTTTTTTCAAATCAGGAATAAGAATGCCATGTAGAAATTAAAGGGTTATTCACTGTATTTGCTTTGGCATACCAAGGCATCTCTAGATACCTGGTGGTGGGCTGAGCCACAAAGTCTGCATTCAGCTCTAGCCATTTACATGCTTAAGAGACATTTAAATCCCTTGCTTTGAACAGGGCTGATTTCCCAGTCACCAGCAGCTACTCTCCTGGGGACTAGAAGGATTCAAGTAAAATTGTGCTCTGTCACACAATTAGGTTTCAGAGGACATTTTTGCAGTTTAGTTCCTTCTGGTTTATTCTGGGCTAGTACTAAGTGCCTAGAGTAGGAAAGTTATGTCTGCTGCTCAGGACTTCACTGGTGGCAACAGAATAGTCTTTCCAGCACCAGGCTGATATATTAAAGGCAATAGTTAACAGAAAGTGACTCTCTTTGGTCTCAGTGCTTGCAGACTGTTCTTTTGGGCCCTGCGTATATATCTGAGTGAGACCAGGAAAATCATGTAAGTGCTGGCATGACAAACCTGCAAGTTAGAATCTCTGACCAAGATGGCATTTATTTCCAGCAATGGCCTCTATGAAAGGCAGATCTTGATAAACACTGTTCCTTAGCATAGCTGACAAAATTTTACATAAAATTATCCTGGGAGATGATTGTAGAGTTTAAATGTAACTGCAGCCATTTATAATCAATTTACTTTGCCCCCATTCAGTTTATAATACCTTATAAAGAGGATTTTGAATGGCTGTGGACAGAGACACTCCAGTCTCTGTCTAGAAAGCACGTAGGCAGTGTTATCCTGGAGTGAAGAGGTATAAAAGTACAGAGGACTCACCCCACAAGCAGCAACTGGAAGATCATCTATTTTGCTCTATTTATTCCTTTGTGACTATTCTTTTCTGCCTGGGGCTTTCTCATCTGCACACTGCATTACTTATGGACTGCCAGGCCAAATCTCCAAAGATATCTGAGAAAACCTGACAGGTTCAGTTTCAAATCTCGATCAATGCTGCGTTTCCCTCCAAAACAGAATCAGTCCTTGGAAACTGGGGTGAAGCCGTATGTGCCTTTTGTTTTGCTCTTCAGGATGCCATTCCTTTGCCACAGCAGATCACCAGGGAGATCACCAAATCATTTGCTGAGATGGCATATCTTCCTCCAGAAATATGTGGGACTTGGTTAATTTTAATAGCTCACTTATTTAATGTGCTAGGTTATAGCTAACACTGTCTATTACAAGTAATGAGCTAAACTGGGACATCTCTGTCACTTGAGGGTGCTGCAACTGCAAAGGAGGGTTCCATAGAAGCTCTTGATCTGTCAGTGGCGACCATAGCTCTCGCGTCTTCGGCTGAGATAAAAGCACTGTTTGCTTAACAGGATTGAATTTTCCTCAAAGAAATAAGTGAAACAATAGGAGAATCACCCAAACCTGCATTGAGCATTAGCAGATGAGCTGGTTTGAAATCGATCCATTTGGAGAGGAAATAATGTGCAGATTGGTCAAGGTAATGATGGTATCGGATGATAAAATGGACGCAAGGATAAAGAAAGCTTGTGAGGGATATAGTGTCACCTAAAAGCTTTGCAGAAGTGCTTTTATTACCCTGAATCAGCTTGCTTTTGCACTGACACTTAGCTGTTTGCGAAGAATTATACCTGCTTCTGAGATAAATACATCTGACAATGAACTCTTAACCCCTCTTTCTCAGGCCTCCTCTGGGCAGTGGCCGTGGAGAACGAGATATCTTCAATTTTTCCAAATAAAGAGTTAGAGAAAATGGGGTGCAAAACTATGGTACATAATTTTCTAGTGAGCAGAACACTCCAGGAAAATTACAGTCATTATTGAATGTAATGAAACCTGACAAATTAGAGTTTCATAGGCCCTCCTTGAGATTAGCGTGATGCATTAAACATGCTCTCTGACTGCTAAATGGCATTGTCCCATTTCCCCTTAAGAATTTGAGAAATTCTGAGGCAACTCTGGCTAACAGCTGATTGAAAACACCCAATCAAGAGCTCCTTAAAGTAAGAGGAGAAATTATACTGATTAACATTATTTCCAAGAAGGTAGTCTCTGAGTAGGCTGTAAATTGTGTTAGAAGCATTTGGGTATTGCAGGGAAGACTGAATTTGACACTGAAGTGGCCACAAAGTAATGTACGAAGTGGAGTGATCAAGGGAAGAATATTTTGTTGATTGTGGTGGGAAAATTGAATTACTCTCAGTTGCATAGCTATTCAGAATATGTACATTAAAGTGAACGATACACAGTTTAAAAGAAGAGCAAGCAAATACAAAGAGCAGCAAAAGCCCCTTTCACAAATCCTCTTCTTGCCTCATTATTTGTGTCTTAAGATTGTTTTCACAGGGAATAGCATGGCATGCTGGTCATGAATACCTTATCCATCATGCTAAGAAATCGTAGTTATGCAAGCTAAATCAATACAATAGTATTTTGCTTTTTCCTTAACTGATTGTACATTAAAAGCAACCCTTAAATGACAGCCATAAGCACCTGAGACCTGGTCACTGGTGCTGAATGAGCTGACAGTGAAATAAATGGTGAAAGGTCTGTGTGATAGTTAGAATTCTGAATTTCTCAACAGTCTTCAAACTGGGAGTCAGTGAGAGAGCATGTAAGTTGCCATTATTGGATAGAGTGTCTTCATCTTGTGGAAGAGGTTGCACATGGATATTCTCCAGTGCTTGGTCCTTCAGGGCAATAAGACCATCGTAGACAACTTTTATAGGCTTAAGTGAAGGAGATGCTGTGGCTGTAGGTGAGCGGAGTAGTATTCAGAGCACAGATGAGCCTCTCCCTCGGTAAATTGTCTCAAATTATGAATCCCACTACTAAAAATGGTGTATATAGCACGTGTGTGCTGGAGTGATGCAACTGCAATTTAGTTTTGTTTCTTCCATGTCTTGGTCAAACCCATCTCCCATTCCATGTCCCAGTTTGGGGGGTGCTGCACGCTGCCAGGCACAGTCTGCAACGTCTTTTGGAAGCTTCCAATGCACTGATGCATGACACTGAAACGCAATAAAAATTAAAACCTGGAATAATGGCAGGCATTAATAGATATTTCTCATATTTCTGAGGCAAAGATTTAAGTGAAATGCTAAATGTCAAATTAAAAGAGCCACATGACTACAATTTAATGCTAAGAGCTGTCTAATCTGGTAATGTCATCTCATTTCATGACATCCTTAATGACCAAAGCTGATCCAGAAGATTGATTTGTGGTATTTTTCCAGGATCACTTATTAAAATTAGCTCAGTTAGTGCTGCTTTGGGTGGTGTTTCAGCCAGACCAGTGGGTACTGGTACAGTGTTAAAGTGCCATCATGGCATATAAAGAAGAATTGAAGGAAGAAGCTTTGAAAGGTTGGAAAGGAAAACAAGCACTTGAAATACAAATAAGATTCCCATAATCTTGCCTCTGCCTAAAAAGAGTCTGTCAGCATGGCTGACGAGGTGCACAGCAGAACACAAAGAATGTGGACACAGTCCTAGAGAAGTTAAGTTTATTCCTCCCCTAATCTAACTGCTTATAAGCATTTATAGTTCCCATTCCTATAATATCTGAGCAATATTTGACATTGTTGTTCAGGGCTGGCAGCTTGTGTCTGCTATCAAGAGCAGATCTTTAAGGAAGATCTCAGTTGGTTATGATGTAGCTTATACATAAAAATATTTACGGTAGCTGCTTAAATCTATCCTCTCCTAAAAGATAAAGCACTTGAGTGCAGGCTGAATGCCTGCTACCTTCTCATCTCCTGACATTCATTATAAACCAAGAAGCCAAGTTTTTTAAAAGCTATTCAGATGTTTTGTGCTGTAACTTTCTCTAGTAGATATATTCCTATTGATTGCACTGAAACACACAGAGAAGAGCAGAACAGATCAATTGAAAAGTAAAGTTAAGACAGCAAGCACACTTCTTTTCCATTTACCATAATGGAAGCAGTTAGGGCTGGATCTATCCCAGGTGTAATGCTGCTGAAGTCAATGGAGTTGTACCAGCGATGAATTTGGCTCCTAGTGTTTTGTTTTGACCTTTTCAGAAGGTTGCTCTGCAGGAGTGAAACTATTAAACACAGCCAGTGATACCTTAAGTCAAACTATAGAAAAGGTAAATCTAGTGTGCATAGCACCTTTTTCATTAAGGAAGAGATCTGACTTTTATAGAGTGAGGGCAAAAGAATTGATTCCAGATAAATGCTGAACTTAGTTTCAGGTTTCCCTGGTGAGTAACAATCCCAAGTTGGTCCAAGACTTGAACATCTCTGCATTCACACACAGTTGTCTGGAAGGGGCTGCATGGTCTGTCTGTATGTCTGTACATCTGAATGGGTTTGAGTTGGATGTCAGTTTTTGCAGAGATGTTATTCATCTGCTCAGCAATGATCTATGTAAACCAGCTGAACATACTTCTTCATTCAGGTGTCCTGAATTGCCTGGCAGTGCTCTGTGTGATGGTCTTTATTAGCAGGTATGCTTGGATTTCTATGCTTTTTCTTTTTTTTTTTTTT
Source organism: Empidonax traillii (assembly GCF_003031625.1). Lineage (NCBI taxonomy): Eukaryota > Metazoa > Chordata > Aves > Passeriformes > Tyrannidae > Empidonax > Empidonax traillii. Next base: position 41,602 of record NW_020955839.1, read on the forward strand.
TTAATAAAATACAATCTCAATTTCCTCATTTGCCCTAATTCTTGCACCTTGTAATTCCTCTGGTTGGTGAGACTTGAGTCCCTGTCCCAGCAGAGGTTTCCAAGCAGGAGGCCATGAAGCAGTCTCCTTCAGAAAGGGATTTCCTGATTTTGTAGTCTACTGCACTATGTTTACTAGTTTCTTCTAAAGTGTTATCATAAATAATTAAAGCTAAATTGTGCTTGTTAAATAAATGAGGAATGCACATGTTCAGATGCATTATCTATGTTTTAATTGCACTCATTTGTTGAGGCTGTCCTTGGGTAAGGAGGCCTTCTGCCTGAATGGAGGGCTGTGGGAGCTGCAGGATCTGAGCTGAAGGACTGGACCCTCACTTGTTTGCCCAGGAATTTTTAAAGCACATTTTTAACGTAGAGGTGAGCATCATCCATTGCGTGAGATAGATGTTCCTGGAGGCAGGTGCCATCCTTTTGCTGAGGGTTTCAAAAGCGTGGAGAAAACTATTCATGGAGTGAAATCTTTACAGAGGTGGTTTCTTACATCCAGGCTGCTGTTCAGCAGGTATAGGACAATCAGGTGAAGCCCAGTGTCTCTAGTGTTTACAACCACATATGTTCATGCTGAGCACTTTGCAGTGCCCCCCCCCAGCCTCCCCAGGGCTGGCTGCCCCTGGGGCTCCCCAATGCGTTCCCTGTGCTGCTTCCTCCGTGTGGGGCTCTGGTTGTTTTATTTCCTCCTACAGTCTTCTCATGTGCTTTTAGTCCTTCTGTGTCTCTGTGACACGCACAGGCCAATGCCCGTGGTGGGGTGCAGGTCCCAGTGGGCTGCTGCGCAGCCGGAGGCACATCGTGCTCGCGGGGTTCACTGCTCTGCGGGCTCTGACATCCCTCCCGTTCAGAAAGCGATCCAGCTTCATCTTAGAACTGGTTTTAAAACTAATTGCTGCATGGAGTCTCACAGCCATCCTGATTAGTGATTTAAAACTTCTGGACTCAGTAACTCCATCTTCATTAGGAAGATCTGTTTTTACAATAATTGTCTCTAAAGAGGGCCTGGGGGATTATTAAGAGATGGCATTCATTATCAGTAAAAATACCATGAAGAAATTTCCTAGACAAATGTTGATGTTCTGGACGATGTAAATTTTCTTCCACAAGGAAACAATTTTATCTAAAAAGCATAATTATCTTAATAACTATCTTAAAAGCTAAATTGGATTTTAGGGCTTAGTCTGTGATTTAGGGCTCGGTCAGGGATTTCTAGGTGTTGACACCTGCAGCGCTATGCAGCTGGGAAAGGTAAGGCTGGTTATTTGGGGAAAAAGCTGGAACACTAAACAACAGAAAAAAGAGTGTGGAGGAAGAGAAGTAGTAGTGTCATTGGTGAGGAAAGGCTTTGGCAGGATCTGACTTTTAGGAAGGAGGCTAAGTTGGAGAGAAATGAACTCAGGCAGCAGAAACCAACTTTAAAACTTGAGGGCTGAATACTGAGAGAATATGGCAGATGGAGAAAAAAGGACTTTTGGTTAGTTGGATTATTTATTTATTTATTTATTTATTTAACTAGGAGGGTTACAAGAGGGGCTAGTAAATAGAAGATCTGCTGGATAGTGTGATGGAACAGTAACCAGCAAGAGGACTCGCTGATGGCAGGAATGAGGCTAGTGGGTGGAGGTGCAGTAAGGCTGCCCTTGCTTAGGAAGAGATGGGCAGAGCAAGGTGATGGGCAAAAGGAGAGTGTTGCTTGCTGAATTTCTGGAGGTCTTCTAACTTTACAGAATACACAGATACAAGGCAGCTGTAAGAGCAGAGTCAGATGTCTGTCTCTATGGTCACCAAAGGAATGTAAGTATCCTTGGATACTTCCCCACAGCATCTAAAATGGGGTTTATTGAAAGACTTTTGTCTTTATAGAGGACATAGTTATACAGCAAGAGAGAATGAACAGATTTGCCTTTTTTCTGGACCTCAACTTTGCCTCCTTGATGTTTATTTTGGTTATTGTGGCTTCTGAGGCTTTTTAAATTAGTATTTCTTTCTGAAACGGATTGCCTGTGAATGGTCCAGAATCTCATGTCTGAGGCTGCAGAAAATAATATTTTACTAAAAGGAATGGGAAAGTGAATTTTCTCTGAGGAGATAAGTTTTTGAATGATTGTTTGTATCTGCATCTAGGAGAAAGGAAATGATTATTTCTTATGGCAGCTGAGAGATGGCCATGAGGAAAAGGAAGCTATTATTAATTAATCATCAATTATTATTTTAATATTTATGTAGCACTGTGTGACTGGTGCCCCACAGGGAAGGCGGATCATCTCTCTGCCTGAGGAGCCTACATTCTATATTTAACCATGGTGAGGGCTGCTCATGGCAGATGATGTGTTTTCATCATTCCCTGCTCTGCCTCAGCTTTTCAGTTGAATCCCATTTTAATTCCCCATCCCCAACAGAGGGGAGCCTGCACTAAGAAGGAATGGCAAGATCAGAGTCTAAAAGAGCACAATCAATGCAGTAAACAGAGAGGCAGGATTAGAGGTCTGATCTCAGTTACATCTTGCAATCCTTACCCAGAATTGCAATAATGTAAATAAAACCTTTCCAAGAATAAAGAGTGCAGGATTGGTGCCAATTTGGAAAGACCTGCCTTTCTCGGGCCCTCAGACTGGCATCCAAGTAAAGTTTTTGTTTTTTTTTTTCCACAGTCCTTAAACTGACACACTTAATGGTGAGACCTGGCCTGCATGGAATTGGTGGCAGCAGTATTGGGATGTTTCTCTTACGGATGTTTTCCCTGACCTTACCTCTTGCAGAAGTGCTGTTCCTATTTTTGTGCTTTCAAGCAGGTGTTTCTGGATGGTGTGCCTGTACCTGATACTGTGCTCCGCTGGCAGCAGTCAGCAGGGTAATGAACTCTGATAGATGTATTCTGATAAAACCCATATATTTAGATCCTAGGAATTAGCTGATACATCACAAGGGTTGTATTGTAAGGCAGCAGTTCCGTGAAGTGACAAACTGAACTCTGTGATTCAGAGAATACGCATATGTGGCAGACCACTTGAAGTGGAGTGGATTTGAAAGGGCAACTGAAAATATGTAATACTGAGAGAAACCAGCATTTATGTAAAGTACCTATCATTGTCAAAGTGTGGTGTAGTGGCTAGAACAGAAAATGGGAGTCAAACAGTCTAGGGTTATTTTTGGCTCCAGCATATCTGTACTGAAGTCAAATTAATTGGAGCTAAATACAGAAGTCTCTCCTTATATAGGATTTTTGATCCACTTTCAGATCTCTGTTAGAGGGATGTGCTATTTTGTTTTTCTAGAGGGTGATCTAAAAGCATGGAAGGAAGTTGCTACATTTTGTATTAATGTATGCAAAATTTTTTCCATAAGCATCTGAGTAAGTATTAGATGTATAACTTCTGTGCTTGGAGGGATAAATCTGTGGAAATCTATAGCTATTGCCAGGTGCCAGTTTTGATCAGAAATCTGTTGGCTTCACTGAAATTTTGCATAGATATTTTCCCCTGTCAGGTGACCTACTTAAATAGAAGAAATACTGTCTAACAATCTTACAGAAGTTTCTGGGCAGAGAATCCCTCTTCTGCAGTCTAGAAACACAGGACAAAAAGAGCATTTTTCATTTATTAGCACATTTCCCTTTATTTAAACAAAGATTTTAAATAAAGGAAATTTAATTACTTTGATTGTGACTTTTGCTTGTTAAGAAAGATTCTTTAAAAAACCAAACCAAACCAATCTGTTTTCTACAGGGAAATGCCTGTGAAGGTATCTCAGTGAATCCCAGAGAAGCTCTCTTGAAGAAGTTCAGCTACCTGGACATTGAGTTTATCTTTGTGCTCGTGTGGGGCCATTGTTTACAGGACATGCAGTGGTTTGGCTGTCCTTACACTCTGCTATGCAGGGGGTAGCAGATATATTCTTACAGATTACCACATGAGAGGATGTTGTGGTTCTTTTTTGTTTCAACCAGCTTCCAAGCCTAGACGGTTGCTCAAATGTTCTCCCAAGAGTGGAGGCTTGCTAATGGTTAGGGAGAAGAAACAGTCTAAGCGTATGGGCAGTGGACTCTGCAGAGACATGATTGGTTTCACCCCTCTGGCCTGGCTTGGGCCTCTGTCACACTGAGTGTGCTCTCAGTCTGCACAGCGCTGGGCACGTTCCCCTTGGGGATCAGTATCTCCTAGGAGTAGGACCTAATCCAGTACTTGCAGTGCACAGTTCTGAAATAATTCACAGAAAAAACTGTTTAACAGGGTATGTTACCGTCTTGCCTGTATGATTAGAACTGAAAAGCAGAGCTATCAGAGGAGAGGAAGACACCAATTTGGTTGTCTGTGTTGCCATCTCCTTACGGCAGCAGAGCAGGACAGGTGCAGGACTAAGAGCAACCATAGCTGGTTTGGCCATACTGGTTTGTGTAATGGCTGAGGGCCAGATACACCCAGGATCACACTCATTTCTGTGCAGGACATTGCCCCTAGGCAAGACAAGTGTCTTGATGAATATTCTGCTGTAACTGCCCTCCTCTCTCACAAGCATTGTGTTGGCGGAGAGAGAGGCAGACCTTTAGGTAGGGCTTGTAAGATGGCACTTTTGAAAGTACCTGAAGGCTGCACCGCTACTAACTTCACTGAAAGTCAATTAAAAGTCAGTGAGACTTGAGCTCTTAAATCTTTCCAGTGCTTTTCTTAAAAGTTACCATCAGTACTTGAAAATCTAATCTATTGGCTGTGCCTCCATTGCACCATCCGTCTGAGGATCTCTAATCAAAGCTGTAAATATCTATAAATCTGTAATACCTTATGAATTCTCTATATTGACTTGAGTTTTGGGATGTTCACTGTATGAGTATATTGATTTAGGTTAATAGGAAAAATAACCCAGTCAGTAATAAAAGCTGATGGTAAATCACTTCTCCAGGAGCCCAGTTTGGGCGGGTGACAGGCAGTGTGAGGATGGAAGGATCCTGCAGGCAAAGGCCAGTAAGTCAGTATGAGCAGCTTGTGTGGTCTTTCCTTCCTTCCCTCACTGGGACAAGGGAGAGTCCAAGGGAGACATGCTGAGGGAAGAGCAGTGTCTCCTGAGGAATGAGTCAGCTGTAGCCATGATACCGTCAGGTGACACAGGATACACCTGCCTACTCTTCTTTAACTTGCTGTTAAGTAACACCTTGCATTTAAAGGCCCTGTCACAAGCCTCTGACAGAAGTCCAGGAGAGTCCTCACAGTTTGTTAAATAAACAGAATTCACGCTCAGGGTGCTGCTTCTCATCTCGGGGCTGCCTCTCAAAGCAGGAGCAGCTGCAGCAGGATTGCATCCTGGGAAAGAGGGTGATGCCTCACACTTAAGGAAGGTGCAATAAGAACAACAGAGGTATCACTCACTGCAGCATGCTTCACCCATATCCTATACTCACAGAGGAAAACAACCATAGCTTATCCCATCCAACAGCTGGTATGGATCTGTACCATTTTGCCTGAAGCTATTCTGTAGACTGCAAGGAAAAATATTAGTGATCTGCAGGAGAAGCCAGACTGCCTGACATGGATATAACATTGGGCTTAGCTGGAAGACCAGGAGCTGTAGAATTTGTAACCTGAGTATCTTTTTTCTGGTCAACCTCCTTGGGATATTAACTCACATTGTTCTAGCTCAGTCTCTTGTCGTTGTGATTTATAAAGCAAAAGAGCCTTTTTTCTCCTGTTAATTTTCAGTGTATTCCTCTCTTGTTTTAAATAAAGCTTCTGCTCTATTTTTGAATAGCATAATGAGTGAAAAATGACTTTATTCATCCTGGTGGCAGGACAGCAGTTTGTTACACTGCCAGCTAGAGGACCTGGATCAGAAACAAATTTGGGTTCCCAGGCTCTGTGCCAGAAGAGCTGAGACATATTTTTGAGGTGATGTACTTGGACTCTAGGGGGAGATTGTTGACTGAACTGAGCTGCTTTCACAAACATCCTGCCAGCTGAGCCATGACACACTGCTGGTCTTTGCCTCAAATGGGCAGGTCCCCTGCCCTGCACTGTACACCACAGTTAGGAACTGCTCCCAGGAGCTGCAAGTGCAGGTGAAGAAATGAGGATACTTTGAGTGGAAGCTAAGTTCCTGTGTGTATGTTCCCCCTTATTTATCACTTATTATTCCACTGATCCAAGCACAAGGAGGTGATGTATAATGAGTGCAGATTGTTGGAGGGGGAGTTGTTGCCCTTTTCACATGGTGCCAGAGCTGAAACTTGAGCAGAAGATGATGCAAGGCCATTGCTTCCCACATGACCACCCCAGAACACGTCATCCTTTAAAAGCACTCTCTCTCTATCGCTTCCTCATAGCCCTTCCCACCGTGCTCCATGGTCCTTCCTCATCTCTCAGACTATTTCCACCTTGGCTGTGCTCCTGCTATCTTAGGCGTATGCCAGGTGTAAGCTGGAGGCTGGGACTTACACTGGAGCACCCCTGAGAACTTTGGTAACTCTGAAGCTGCAGCTTTTTTACAGGACTGAGCCTGCATAGGGCCTGATCTGTCACAGCTTGTGTTTGTGTGAGGCAGCATCTTCCAGCTGCTGTTCTCTTCATGGATAAAGATATCGTCAGCTGGAATGATCTGCTTCCACATTTTGTATGGACATATTAAGTGCTTGGAAAAGCTCCAGGTATTTCAAGGGAGACTATAAGGGGAAAAAGTACAGAGTGAGACTACAAGGGAAGGCATGTTGTTACGACTTTTTACTGAAAAATAACTCCCTTTTCTCCTATCTGGGTAGACACAATACTGATAATTATGACTGTATGATTAGATGGTCATTGATAGGCATGCTTGTGTATTATGTTTTGTTGTTTCTGTATACTTGTAGTTATTTCAAGGAGGGAAATGCAGATTAAATATTAGTAGCACTGTCTGAACAGTAGGAAGGCACTCTAAAATCAAGAGAAGTCTGCATAGACCTGAGTCACATGTCCTAGATATACAGTAATTACCATAATACACAAGAAATAGGAGTTTCAAGCAAAGCTATGACGTGATATGTTTAAAGCAAAGGAAGAATTTTTTTACGCACAGATAAAGCGTGGGACTTCTTGCTACAGGTGGTTGTTGATGCCGAAGCTTACATGAACCTTTTTGAAAGCTGATAGAACAAAAAAATATCTGGGAGTTTACAGCATACCACAGCATCTGATCGCATCTTTTAGCTAAAGCTTTTAAGCAGCAGATTTCTGGAAGTACAGGAGAACACTGCAGAGTATCACTGTGCATTTGCCCTGTTCTTCCTTAGACATGGCTGGAACCAGGACTGTGGGCAAGAGCAGCTTTGGTGTGACTGGCTTCTTCAACTCTTACAGTAAACGTTAAATGGAGTTATGTGATAGGGAGGTAAGGGAGAAATAAAGGTAGAGAGTTGGATGCTGACTAGAGCTGGCATAAATCCAAGGATGCAATCAAATAGTGCACAGAGCCACAGTGTGCTGGGGTACCTGAGGACAGCCTGAGCCCAGCTCCCTAAGGACTCTGCAGGCGCCAGCATCACACTTCCCGCTCAATAAGGCAAGCACAGGCATAAATTTCCACCTGGCCACTTTCAATATCTTATTCCATCTGCCTAACCTATGAAAGAAGAAACTCTGTTCAAGTGGAACCTGTTAACTTCAGTAAGGACCCCCTCTGGGTACTTGACAACTAAAATCCCAGTCTTGAACAGGCTTGAGCACATGCTTGCCACGATGTGCATGCACACACACAAATACATGTATCACCAAAGGCCTAGTTGCAGACCTGTGCTTCACACATGAGTGCTGCGTATCTCTGGCTCCCTAAATCTGATGGGTGTGTATGGGAATCCAGAGTCAACCGTGCCTGTGTACAAGGAGTGTGTAAGACCAGTGCTGTAGCAGAAGAACAGGGAGTAGGTTACTAATGGCACTGCTTATTTCAGGCCACTTGTTTTGCCTTCTCCATTATTGTAGAGGTTGTGACAATAGACAGAAATACATAAAAATAAGGAGGATACATGTATTTTCTGGCCTCATCTGGTCAGCACTTACAGATTTTCTCACTCAGCAAAGTGACTACCCTATAATCACTGGAGCATATAGGTCCGGGCTTTTTTTTTGACTGGGACATGTGTGTGGTAATGGATGAGCAGAGAGGCAATTTCATTTATATGGAGGTGGGCATTATGCGATTTAAAGGGGCTGCAATTTTTCCTTTTTGTTGAATGTGTGAGGTTTTTTGTGTTGTGAACATGTCAATTTTCTGATTGCTGGTAAGAAATACCTACAGTTTGCTGTAATGATATGACCAAAGCACAGGGTAGCCCAGCCTTCCCCACTGATTGGCACACACTGGGATCTTGAGAGCTATGAGATTATGCTGTTTGGAGAGCCAAGAGAAAGGAGTTGCAGGACTAGTTTTTCAGTAGAGGTAACAGTTGCATGTGGCTTTGGATCAGGCTGCGTTTTCCCTGGTACCCAGTGTGATCCAGCTGCCTTCACCTCAGCGACATCAGCTGGCCCCAAAGTGGTGGTGAGGATTAATCAGTTGGCCAGTGCTGGCTGTATACCCTACTCATGACATGGGAGTCTTGCATGAATTTCCTGAGAACAGTGTCTCAGAACCACCCCCCCCCGCAGGTGACCTCTTAGGTCAAAGCCATTCAGGGCACTCTCAACACAAGTAGTGGCATTGACCAGTCAAGAGATTCGCTGGCAGTTGTAGCCAAGTGTTGGCTTTGTTGCAAGAAGTTAAAAGCTGTACTGTCAGTTTGTTTGCTCATCCTCCCCCAGATCTGGCGTTTCTCTGATTATGTAGCCAACTGTAGGTTGTTGTTATTTGGACCAAATCATGCCTTGGAGCAAAACTGACATCACTGCTGGGCCTCATTAGGGAAATGAGGAGCAGGGTGTGGGGAGCTGGCTGGAGGAAGCACCTCCGTTTCCCACCACTGAACTGGGAGGTGAACTCCCCTTGCCAGGCAGGTTAGTGGGGTCTGTGGTTTCAATGGAGCCCTTTGCCAACACCCTTCAGTTACAGGAGGCTTAGGAATCTCAACAGCTTTTGTCCTGGTTTCAGCTGGGATAGAGTTAATTTCTTTCTAGTAGCTGGTACAGAGCTGTGTTTTGGATTTAGTACGAGAGTGATATTGATAGCACACTGATGCTTCTTTGCCGCTGTGCAGTGCTTACCCTAAGTCAAAGACTTTTCAGTTTCCCATGATCTGTCAGTGACCAAGTGCAGGAAGAAGCCAGGAGGGAGCACAGGTGACTCAAACTGGCCAAAGGGATATTCCATACCATAGTGTCGTGCATAGCATGGGAGAAGATGGCCAGCAGGGGCTGATGACTGCAGGGAATGGCTGGGCATTGCTTAGTGAGTGATGAGCAACTGTACTGTGCATGACTTGTTCCCGTCTTATTCCTCTCTCTTCCTTTTCTTCATAGTATTATTCATGTTATTATTATAATAATAATTACTGTTATTATTATTATTATTAACTTTATTTCAGTCATTAAATTGTTCTTAATTCGCAAGTTTTACCTTTTTTCAGTTCTCCCTCCCATCCCAACTGGGGCTGGGGGGCAGTGAGCAAGTGGCTGTGTGGTGCTTAGCTGCTGGCTGGGATTAAAACATGACAGCTTTTAATAAGTTTACTTGCATGCTAGGTGGTGTAGCTTGCTCCTCGGTGTCTCATGTTTGTTTTTTTCTAATTACCATTTTAAAGAGCAGTACTGACAGGGCAACATGGTGTCTGTGAATCTCTGGTAATTTCAAAATCATGGATTTAAATAAATGAAGACTAATCACATAGTTACTGGTAGGTGGCAAAGTCCTTTTCTTCAAGTAGGAAAGAATTTCTTAGTATGCTTAGTTACAGCATTGGCAGTTTGGAAGAGAGTGATTAGTGAAATTTACAGTGATTACTTCATTTGCAAACTTACTTTGCTAGGCCTTTTTCTTTTCTTGTGTTTAGACATCAGCTTGATGTTGCCTTATGTCTCCCACACTTTACCCCGCTTTATACCTTACTGGACTTTTGCTATGTAATTCCCGGCTTTCCCTTTTATCTAGTTGTTCCCGACCTTTGGAGTTTGATTGTGTAACCAGAGGTACGAGTAGTGTTTTCCCACTGAAGATCAGACATGCCGTATAAGACAGTGTCTTTAATGTAATGCTGTAGTTGCTAGTTCAATATGTGGAAGTTATTAAAGTTAACTTATAAATACTGTGAGTAGTTTATCTTACAAAAAAAGTACTGTCTGAAGCCAGTGCCTGTTTCAGCCACCACAGCAGCAAACTTCACCACTCATGCTGCCAACATCCAACTCTTACCTGTCTCTTATTTCACACAGTATAACAAAAGCATTCTTAGAAATGTGCTGTTTCTAAACATATCAGAAACTTGTTTGGTCCAGCACCTAAAAAATGAAAGAGTTTTTTTAAGACCTCAGTTTTCATTTTGGCACAAATCATAGATGTTCACAGAGGTATCAATAAGTGCAGGCTCTGGAGATGGGTTGCTTCTCATTAAATATGCATGTGCTGTTGTCTTCCTACTTCTTCAGACCTGGCCTTCATTTTGAGGTCAGACTTTAATTTCTGAAGAATGTAATTTAAAGCTCTGTATAGTACTTTGTGACTACCTGTAACTACAAATGAAGAAGACTTGGCACTGGCAAAATAAATACGTAGCAGCTGCAGCTGCTCTAACTCTGCTACAGGTAGTAAAAAAGATGATCTAAACATCTGAGTGAGTTTAACAAGGGGCAGAAGCAAGTGAAGTGCCTGTTGGATTGCAAAAAGTTTTACAGGCAGAAGTTGACAACACAGGAGGCTCCTGCTCCCTGTATTTAAAGTTTACTTTGCCTCTTGTCTGGAGTGGGTTCAGTGTTGTAGTGAATAATTTATCAGCAGCATGAATGAGCTCATTAGTCACCTTTTCAGAGCTTAAATGAGTTTTGCGGTTGTCATTACATGGGTCTTCTGCTCAGCAGCACAGTGAAGGGACTGCTCGGCTCGGTGGTTGGCTGGCTTGTGGTGGGACAGCCCGACTGGCCAGTCTGCTGCTGAAACCCCAACTCTGATCGTGCAGGGATTTTCAAGTGATAGCTTTTTCCTTTGTTATATGTGATGTTTGGTATGGTATTGTGTTGTTTTTCTTTTTCCGTTATGGAAAAAAATATTGAAGATTATGTGACAGGTGAAGTGGAATAAGTAAAAATAAAACCTTCTACTAGTGTGCAAGCAATAAAAGTGACTTTTCTTCTCAAGTGTTCTGCAAAATTTTGTTAATAGCCTGTCCTGCTTTCAGCTGTGATAGAGTTAATTTTCTTCCTAGTAGCTGAAGCAGTGCTGTGTTTTGGATTTATTATGAGAATAATATTGATAACACACTGATGGTTTAGTTGTTGCTGAGCAGTGCTTACTCGAAGTCAAGGACCTCTCGGTTTCCCATGCTCTGCCAGTGAGCAGGAACACAAGAAGTTGTGAGAGAGCACAGCCAGGACAGCTGACCCGAACTGGCCAAAGGGATGTTCTATATCATAGAGCGTGGTGCCCAGTATATAGACTGGGGGGAGTTGACTGGGAAGGGCTCATCACTGCAGGGAGACGGGCTGGGCATTGCTTAGCAGGTGGTGAGCAAATGCATTGTCCATCATTTGTTCCTCTCAGCTTTTATTTCTCTCTCTCCCTCTCTCATATCTTGCTTTCCATTATTATTCTTAAGACTATATTGTACTTTATTTATTAAACTGTTGTTAACTCACAGGTTTTACTTTTTTCGGACTCTCCATCCCATCCCACCTGAGGCAGGGGTAGTGAGCAGGCAGCTGCACGGTACTTAGTTGCTGGCTGGGGTTAAACCACATCATAGCCATAGCATTTTTTTGTCCTTGAAATGTTTATGCAAGTGCTAAACTGTCCTTGAAATGCCTATAGAAGTGCTAAACTGTGCTGGAACTAGCTGAACTTTAGAAGAAGGCTTAACTATCAGTGCTTACAGGACTGCAGATTTAAAGACAAAAACATTCCCAAGACTATTTGGTAGTGCTTTGGCTTTGCTCACTCCATCACTGTGGCATCCCTGTGAGAAACCTGTGGAATGTGAAATTCGCCTGCAAAATGTCTGTGAAGTGCCAGATGCACCACACCTCCCAGATTAATGCAGCTGCTCACTGAAGTTACCTGTTGCCAGAAAGACTGGGGCAGTGCCAAAAGGCCTGATAGAAATTATTGCTCCAGTGGGTAAATCAGCCCATAATGATAATGCACTCTTGTCACCATGGAGAAAACAAAAGCTGCTTGCAGGAAAACCCACCTCACAGGACGTGAGCGTGGCAGCCATGGGGGTGGTTCTCTGGTGGCCATAGAAATTGCTGCTGGGATGTGGGTACTTTAGTTGTGCTTTTTTTCTGTGCCAGCTTTCCTCCTTCTTCCGCAGATCTCACTTACCTGCTCCTCATGGTGGCTGCTCTCTGGTTTAACCTTGGGGGCCACCCCTCTTGTAGCTGTGGAGGGGAGCACAGGACAGCACAGAAGCTTTCTGCAGATGCTACTGACTCTTTTTAGTTCTTCCACTGCAGCTTTCCTTGCTTTCCATTCCTTGCTCCCTGGTGCTTTTGGTAGGCTAGCATTTAAAACACAACGAGGATAGAAATCTGCTTATTCATTTTATGACACTTGGTGTGATTCTCACAACCTGCACCCTCTCAGCATCTCTTGCAGACACAACTGTAGGTCAGCCATGCTTGTGCTTCATCACTGCATCACTTCATACAGGCTCTCATAGCTGTCTCTGCATTGTCGTAGTCTGGGAATCTGTATTTCACAGGATTTCCTCCAGGAAGAGTGTTCAAGAAACGTACAGGAAGAGTAGAGCTGAGTGGGGAGTAGAGGAAAGGACCCTGGAATATCCTGTGCTACAAAGAGCTGGAAATCAAGCTGGGACTCAGTACCTTTGTGGTTAGGAAATGCACCTGGCACAAGGAAGCGGTCAGAGGAGAATAATCGCCTTCTAGCTCACAGCAGTAGTGATGGCAAACTGTGTTTAGTGTCAGTTCCCAAGATCCTCAGTTGATGAGATATGAACACAAACTTCGCTACCTGCGAGGTCCTGTTGCAACTTATTTTTGCAGGCATAGATACACAAATAAAGGACGAACTGCTGAAACCACTGATGAAATTAATGTATTCAGGAAAGCTGAGGCAGGTTGAGATGTTGCCTTGAAATAATTTTGTCTTAGTTTTAGAAATTCCCTTTGGCAATGCAGTTTGGGAACTTTATAAAAAGAACGTGGTTCTCCATTATAGTTTTCCCCAAAACTTCTGATTTTTACTCTTTGCAGTGTTAGCTGCTGCTTTTCCTCCATGTTGCTTTTGAGAACAAAAATAGAGTTGATTTCTTCTGCTGGTTACTTGTAAGTTTGACTTCAGCTGCCAAATGGTGAATACTAATGTTGAGATAAATCTAGGCCAAATTTTGTGGCATTACACCTGTACAACCAAGAGCAGAGACTGAGCACCAAAACCCAGAAAGAGTTCTTTAATTTTTTTAGCCTCTTCAAACACTGCAACTGTACCAGAAATATTGGCTTGTATTGCAATTACTGTACCAACTGGGTTAGGTTAGGTGAGTTCAGACCAATAATAGCTATTACAGCAGAAGACTCCAGTAAAGATATGTTTGTCCCAGCAACATTTTGCTTTCTACTGGCTGGGCTACTAAAATAAGCTACACTGGCAGAAGCTTCACTTTCCCAGTATAAGCTAGATTTGTGCTTGGGGCGCTTGTATGTTGGTAATTATACTGGGAAAGCATCTCTCATATGGACCTGTTTTAACAAATGTATGTAGGACAAACGAGCATGCATGATGCTCTCCTCCCACCACACTCATGTACAGAAACACAGTTGCTGGTAGCTTGTCAGCTATATATAATTTTAGCACTAAGTATACTCATTTTCCTAGAAGCTGAAAGCAAGTGTTACTACAATAATATTGTAAATGTGCATACATTAATTTCTAAAGAAGCTAGTTCATAAAAAATGTGGATTTTATTGTAAGAAATTAATTTTCTTTTAGCCTGTGAAACAGAAATGCTGTAGATAGTTTTGTTTGCTTGCACTTCTGACAAAGCTTTGTGGTGGTGCTCCTTTTCTCACTGATTCAACTCCGTTTCTGTTGGGTTTTGGCTGCTGGGGCAAATGAGAACTTGAAGAGTAATTGAATGATAGGTTTGGGGGAATGCTTTGTAAATCTGATTCCATGTTCTCCAGTGAATGAGCAAAAAATAAATTTATCGGTAAGGTGGAGCAAGCTGGGCCTTCATTGCATGTGCAGCTTGTATCTTTACTAGTGCTTGGTGTGGGAGAAGAAAGGGGAGCACATGTGTGTAAAAGACATGGGACAGGCAGGCAGGCAGGGTACAACTGCGCTTGGAGCAGCTGCAAGGCCAGAGCTGCTCTTTTTCATGGCAGCAAGGCACTGTTTGTCACCTGCTTTGGGTGCGTTACCTCCATATGAGGCAGAGGCTCTGGCTGTTCAGGTACTGTTCGAGAAATTCAGAAACGGCTCTTTCTCTGCCCCAAAAGTGGACAAAGTGGAAACAACAAGACCAGGCTGGTCTGCTGCGGTTGAAAATAAAGAAAATAAGTGTTGATATTGCAAGAGAACAACGCTGGGAAGAGGAGTTATGAAAGAGGAAATGAATACATACTGTATTCATGTTTCAGTTTTTATAAGTGCTCAAAGGTGTTCAGCATGCTTCTGCTCTGTACAAGATTAAATCTATTGCCTCAGAGAAAACAGAAGTTTAGAAATGGCAAGACTGATGTGTGGGACACCAGTCATTCTGCATGGGGGAAGAACTGAAACAAAATGAGACGGCCAGTGTATGGTGTCAGGGCTCGAGCCATGTCCTACACTGAGGGTCTGATCACAAGGAAAGAAATCTGATATAAAGAGAATAAACATTGATAAGGATGCCAATAGGGCATTATAACTGGAGATAAGGTTAGGAACAGGGGCTTGAAAGTGAGGATAAGTAGTGCAGGCCTGTTGAATGGTGAGACAGGTGAGGCCAGAAAGTAGAAATATTTAGCAGGGTCATGTGTCATGGTGTCCTGCATTTGACTGGGACAGTGGTGCTGGTACAGAGCTGTATATTTGGTTTTAATATGAAAATAATGTTGCTCAGTGGGTGGTGAGCAATGGTATTGTGCATTACTTGTTCCTCTCGGGTGTTATTTCTTTTTCTCCATTTCTTTCTCTATTACTATTAGTATTATTATTGTTGTTGTTGTTATTATTTTATTTTGTTTGAACTAGGAAACTGTTCTTATCTCAACCCATGAGGTGTCTGGGGTTTTTTTAAATTCTGATACCTCTCCCCACTGTGTGTGTGTGTGTGTAGGGGGGAGCAAGCGGCTGTGTGGTATTTAATTGCCATCTGGGGTTAAACCATGACACATGGTCATAATACTAGCAAAGAAAGATGTTTCCAGCAGAGATGGAGATGGAGCGGGGAAGATGAGCCCGTGACCCTTGATGGCTTGTATGCTTGATGGCTTGTGGGAAATTTTCAGGGATTCCAATCTAGAAGAGGATAAGAGATAAAGGAGTATAGGGAGATGGCTGGAAATCCTCATTAAATAAGATACTGCAACATCTGCAGTTGGTATTCTGAAATCTGAGTGGAAAGATTAGACTGTTGTATATTAGCCCACAAGGCTAAAGTGCAGCTCTGCACTGTTGGTACTTCTAATCGGCCTTCGGTACGGCAAGTACTTTGGTCTTGATGTACAAACAGTTTCATCTGTCACTGTTGCAAATCTTTTGCTAAATGAATTAGTATTACTGCTGTCTCAGAAATGGGGAAATCAACACCCTAGTAAATTTGGTGGCTTGCCTGAGATTGCAGGAGTATTTAGTTACTTGATGGCCATACATCAGATGTTCTGATGCTGCTGTAGTCTTTAAGCCAGCAATTAATGATCTTTCAGTGGTGCTGTGTGAGACGGTATGCTCCCTTCTTAAATTAGTTGTATTAGGTATCTCAGCAAAAAGCCAGAAGTTGGGGGACAGTCTTCTCAAAAGGCAAGATATCAGTGTTTGCCTAACCACTGGTGTTTTACTCCTCTGCAAGTCAGCAGTTGCTGTTGAGCCCGGGGTGAGTTGGAGCCAGCGAGAGGCTGCCCTGCACTGCTGCCTCTCATGTGGCACCTCAGCAGGGAGCCCTGTGCCAGCTCTTTGACCCAGCGGGCAGTCTGTCCCCATGCTCTCCTGGGCTTCTCTGTCACCTGCTGCTGGCCCCTGTGCTTGATCATGCTAGCTTTTCTGTCTACCAAGCAAATGTCTCACAGCGGCCCTTCAATGTAATCCCTAATGTGCACTCTGGGGAAATTTCTACCTGCCATGGAAAAGGGAGAAAACTCTGAAACCGATCTTATTCCACAAATATTGATGCTGAATTTGGCCACTAATTTTGAACAGAATTGAGCTGAATAGGATGTGTACATAATGTATTCAAGATATAAATTTTACATACTACCTTGCATCTCATGAGGCTTCCCCCTTCTCACTTCGGAAATACTTTCATTAGCTGAATTCTTCTTGGTAGTCTTTCAAAGCACTTGACTTTTACAAGTGATAATAAATGCAATAAATCTCCTTGCTTGCCAATAAAGAGACATGTTGATTCACTCAGAAAAACGTTGAAGCATTTGGAATAAATTCAGGTGGGTGGAGTTATGACTTGATAATTTAGTTGGGGTTTGAAACCAAACGGCCACAAGATAAGAACTGTGTAAACTAATGGTCTGCTGACTGTTTGAGTGTTAGGGCTGGTGGAGTCACATAGCCGGGTTACCAATGGGTAATGATGATACTCTGCTGCCTGATAGGTATTCTTCTCATTCTGCAATTCAGCTGCTGGCATGTCTTCTTGAAAATATGCAAGAATGTGAAATAGCTATTCACTGGGTAGGGGAGGGAAGGCTATCGGCAAAACAAAGTCTTAGCTAGTTATGACAGGAATTTCTATTTCCAAAGAATCAACAAAATGCTTCTTAGCCCTGCACTATGAGAAGAGGTGGTTGCCAGTCTTGTCTAAAACTGAGAATTTCACGAGTGTCAGAGATTAAAAGAGGTAACCAATGCCTTGAGAAATAGTATGGACACAGGCATGCAGAAGGATACAGTGGTAAACCTGGTTAAGTGGGATAATACTGACTGTGGGCCAGCATAGAATTCCTGCAAGGTCTCGAGACAGCTATCCTAACTTTTTTAAATAAAACAGCTAAAATGCTCAGTGACAATTTCTGTGTCCAGGGAGGGCTGCATTAGAAAGAATACCTGTATTTCTGACTTATTTATGTTTCTGCAGCAGACCTTTTCTATACTGTAAGTCAAATTTATTTTCAAGTATGCTAAATCTGCAAGCCTTGTTTATCCAGAGCAGAAAATCTTTGATTTTTGTGAGCCAACTTCAAACAATTCCATGTACTTGCTTTACGGGTAGAGAGACATTCCAGGGTGCAAAGCACTGAAGCTGTTTGAGAATCAGGCACGTAGCATATAAGAGACTGTACGTTCAACTAGTGCTGTCTAGACTGGGCAGCTTCTTTATTTTTAAATCAAGTTAGTTCCCTTCAATTAATTTAGCTGATGGTAAGGAGTTTTTTACTTAATACCAGTTATGTCAGGGTAGGGTAGAAGATGAGAAATATGCACCATTCTTCTTAATTGAGTCAAGCCTTGTTTTAATGCACATTTCCCTAACAAAATAATTTCTGCCCCCCCCCCCCAGCTGTTGCTGCAGATTTCTGCAACACAGTTCTTTACTGAACACCGTGCAGACCCTCAGCGAGACCGTAGCTTCATGACACGCAGAGTCAGCAGCAGAGCCCTCGTGTTGGACCTCCTTCTGTCGCTCCCGCACATCCCTGTGTGGCCCGGCTCCCGCTCACACCGGCGAGGCCGGTGTTCGGCTGCCGCACTCCCGAGTGCGCAGCTGGGCCGGCAGGGTCGCCAGTCCTCGGCAGGAATTACCTGCCCGCCGGGAGGGTATTCAGAGATACCTCCCCCGTTCCTCTTGCGGGGGGAGGCAGTGGCAGGGCTGTGCTCTGCTGAGCCGTGGGCTCCCGGGGCTCGTCGGTGCCCGCCGCGGTTCAGGGAGGTCGGCCCAGCCGGGCCGGGGAGAAGGACACTCGCACAAGTGGGAGCGCCACGGCCGCCGGTTCGGGCACGCAGCGCTGCCGGTTCCCTCCGCACCGGGGACTTCCCCGGGCGCCTCCTGCCGCCGGACACCCGCCCGCCCCCGGCAGCGCCGCCGGCCCGGCGCGACCCCGGCGCCGCCGCCGGGCAGGCGCCCCGCGGGAGGGAACCGCCGGTCCCGCCGCCGGCCCGCGGAGCCGCCGCCCTCCCCCACCGCCGCCGGCCCTGCCTCCCTCCCTCCCTTACGCGGCTTCTCCCGTCGCGGCTGGCCCAGCCCACGTTTTCCGTCTCTCCCCTCCCTCCCTGGTCATGTGTCGCCTTTTTTGTTTGCAGTGGAAACAATTTCTCGCTCTCGGGCTCACACCGAGGCGACCGCTGCCCGTCGGGAGCGCGGGGCGGGCGGGCCCCATGCAGGCGGCGGAGCCCCGTGCGCCGGGACCCCCGCGGCACCCCCGGGGCTCGGGCTGAGGCGGGGACGCGCCATGCCCGGCTCCGTCAGATGAAAGTTTGCGCCACTGCCATGACGGGACCGCGGTGAGACCGCCGCCCCCAGCCAGGTGAGTTGTTGTTGCTGTTGTTGTTGGCGGGGATCGCCGCCGGGGGGGCGGCGCGCTGCAGTCCCGCCCGGCCCGGCCCCGCGCCACAACTTGGCCGGGAGTTGGTGCGCGGCCCGGCCGTGTGACCCCTCCGAGCCCGGCCGTGCCCAAGCCGCGGGGGCGCGCCTGGCCCGGGCCGGTCCCGACGGGGGGTCCCGGCGGGGACCGCCGTGCGCGCGCGCGCAGGCACGTGCGGTCGGTGCGCGCGGGCGGCGCGCGGGCCCGGCGCGGGCCGGTGACATCTGCCCGGCATTGGCGGGGTGCGCGGCGCGCGCCGCCCGCCCGGGCAGCGCCGGTCGCCTGGCAACGCCATTGATTGGCTGCGGCCGCGGCCAATGGGCGCCCGCCCCCCCGCGCGGCGGGTGCGGCGCGAGGCGGGGGGGCTCTGCCCGCCCCCCGGGCCGGCGCGGGGGCTGCGGGGCCGGCGCCGCCGGGACTGCCCGGGGGCTCCGCTGCGGGACCGCCCGTGACCGGCGCGCCTTTGTCTGCCCGTGGGGCGCCGCCACGGGCCTCCGTAGCAGTCCCCCCCGTAACCCCCAGGCGTGGCCCCAGCCGGGCCCCGCCGACGCGGGGGTAGCCCCGGGCACCCCGCCCGCCCGTCCGCCGCGGCCCCGCCGGCAGCCGCTGTCCGGCCCGGCCCCGCCGGCCCTCCCTGCTGGCCCGAGGGCGCTCCGCGGGGCCGTGGCCGCCCGATCACCCCCGCTGCTTGGAGCGGCGAAAGAGAGACGGGGAGAAAAATCATGGAGTGATATGGCCCTTTGGGAGGATACTGGCAAATAAGCAAATTAAACAGAAAGAGAGCAGCATGTTGTCATAGCAACAGTGCAATTAAATTACTTTACTGTCAGCCATCATATAATTTTCCTGTTTAGAAGCTCATGGGACGTAACTTCCATTTGGAGTCAAAGTTGAGCGTGCGGCGTAGGTAGGGCAATGCCGGAGCCCCAGGACGCCGGCGATTCCCTTGTTTACCTTCTGGCTGCGCTGGTTGCAGTTTTGAAAGCTAGGAAGTGGGACCGACGTAAGTTTTGCCACCCGGTGTTTATATCTGCCGTGGTATTTTTTCCTTTCCCTGATACTTTTCTTTTCCCAGATACTCGTGTAAAACTGCACATTCTCACTGAGTATCTTGAGTGATGGTGTGTATTGAAGGGTTTCTGTGCAGAAAAGTTCTGTGTTTTTATTTTTAGTAATGGCTGCTTTGGTGTAATGTGTTTGTAGAAAGACCCGAGGAACTTTCAGTTTTCATTTTTGCCTGTTTATAACAGCTAAAATAAAGTCCATCATTTCTCTTTCCCAGAATGGCTGTGTTGCTCTATTTTTCCTTGCAGATAGATGATTTATTCTATTGTTATCTCTAGGGTTTTTTGCCTTTCATTCACAGTACTGACTGTGTGACTGCACGACTTCAGGGAGCTGCTGAGGTTATGTTTTAGGTACAGGGAATCATTTTGTTCCTGTTCAGTGTTTGTGCAGGAAGTCTCATCCTTTTAAAATTTGTTTTTAACTCTTTCCAATTTTTGTTCTACTGCTGTTCACATTTCCAGACCTAAATCCTGGCAGTTTGACTGTATATAGAAGCCAAGTGAGCCTGTTTCCTGCTTCTGAAGTAGAATTGTTGGTCTCCTATCTGATTCTCTTCAGTTGGGCAGGTGCACAACTTCACTGAGCTTATAAAGGGCTCAAAGCATCCCAAATATTACTGCTCACAGGTGTCCCCCCTAGGCCCTGCTTATACAGTACCCTCAGCAGCTCATCCTGTCTCTCACAGGCCACTGTTGAACATCACAGCAGGCTTTCTGACTGTTTTCTACCATGTTTGAAATGCAGTTCAGCTAATGTTAGCATCTCCTCTGTTTACATATGTTTTAAAATGCTCTATTCCTCCGGCACTTGTTTCCCCATGTCTTGGCCCTGGTCCCAAAACTATTGTGTGTTGGTTTCCCTTCTCCTTTCTCCTGCCCTTGCTGGTTTTGAAGTTCTGCCATCGTTTCTGAGTTTTGATGCAACTGAGTCCATAGTCAAATTGGATGTTTGTCTGCCCTGGCCTTTAGCCAGAGTGACTTTAATCATGGTGCTGTTGTATTGTCCTCAAATGTGAAACAGCTGAAATTGAAGAACTGCCCTTAGGTCACTGTTACTTAGTGTGGTTTTTTTTAGTTCACATGCTTATTAAAGTGATACAGTCGGATACAATCAATGCTTTGATACACCTATTCATCATTAAAGGAACATTCTCCGGGATTTCCTGTGTGGGGGCTTCACTTTCATGCAGAACTGAGGTGTATCTGGATTATCATCTTATTCCATCAACTGAAATTTCTTTCTGTGTGCTGATTTTAGATTATTTTACTTAACAGTTGTGAGTATTTGTGAACCTGTCAGGTGGCAAAAGGCTAAGTGACCAGTTAGGGAAAAGCTGTCCAAACATTATGCAGGATCTTTTGATGAGCTAACTTTTCTCTTCTGTTTTTTTCTTCCTTTCCTTTGGATTCACTCTCCCAGGAGTTGCTGTCTAAATGGGTCCAGTCATGCCTCCCAGTAAGAAGCCAGAGGGCTCAGGAATTAGTGTGCCCAGTGGATTGAGCCAACGTTATCAAGATAGCGATTTATCAAAGGCACTTCACGATGACGAGGACCTAGATTTCTCTTTGCCTGCCATCAGATTAGATAAAGGGGCCATGGAAGATGAAGAACTAACTAATTTGAACTGGTTGCATGAGAGTAAGAACTTGCTGAAAAGCTTTGGGGACTCGGTGTTAAGGAGCGTTAGCCCTGTTCAGGACATTGGTGATGACACGCCACCGTCTCCTGCCCACTCTGACATGCCCTACGATGCCAAGCAGAACCCCAACTGCAAACCTCCTTATTCCTTTAGCTGCCTCATATTTATGGCCATTGAGGACTCACCAACCAAAAGACTGCCCGTAAAGGATATATACAACTGGATCTTGGAACACTTTCCATATTTTGCAAATGCACCCACTGGATGGAAAAATTCTGTGAGACATAATCTATCCTTGAATAAGTGTTTTAAGAAAGTGGACAAAGACAGAAGTCAGGTAAGTTTGGAACTATGGAAACCTATCTGGTGCTGAAAATATTCACCTGCTAATCCCTGAATGTGTCCTTAACAGTGAAATATGGAACATTCAACCCTGTCCCTGGTAACATAGTTCATTAAATTCAGAGAGCCAACATTTCTTTAGCGTTGCTCATTCTGATTTTATTAAATTCATTGTCTAGACATCTGTAAGAAAGCACTCAGGGTGTGTGTTTTTTCTTTTCCCCCCAGCTGGTGTCTTCATGCATAGTGGTTAAATATTGTTTTTAGTTATCATGCTGTGGTAATGGTTTCCAGCTATACTAGATGAATGTAATCATGTTATAAATAGGCTGCTTGCTGTTCTTGGCTAATACAAATATATAGCGAAGGGGTATGCCTTATGTAAGAGTCCATCGCTTTTTCCCTGGTCTCTGTTGTAATCTGAAAAAACTTTTCTTTCTCTTACACCAGCAGAAGTAGTTCTGAATTTTGGTGATGAAGCTTTGTTCCATTTCAGGCAGGTTTTAGAAAAGCTCTTCAAAGAGATGAGACAGGTCTGGCCTCAAAGGTGAAAGTTACCCTTTACCAAAATTTCAGTTGTTCTCTCCCTGGGCTCACGTCGCTTCTGCGCTTGGTGCAGTGCAGAGGCCTGGGGAGCACATCTTTGCTTTCTGGTCTCAGTTGTCGCCTGGTTTCATTGCTGATACCTCAGCGGCGTCTGCAGGAAGAGGCTGTGTGCGAGGGAATGGGGAAGCGGGCGGAGCAGCGGAGGCAGTCCTTGCACAGCCTTCTACTGCGTCAGTGAGCCTGGGAGCAGGTATCAGTTTCCGGAGGGGGCTGTCTCAAGAAGCAGTGGTCTGGATGAATCTTTGGCAAAGTAGGGATATACTGATAAAAATATCAGCTTGCAGATTAATTTCAGAGGCCTTCCCACAGGTTAGGGAAATAAATAGCAGGTAAGATCACATCACTGATGGTCTGTCTCTAAAACTGGCTGAAGATCAGACAGTGGACACTTTTCCCTGGCATAAACAATAGATGCACTCAGATTTTGTGTTTCAATGAGGTAAATGCTATGATTGTTTTATAACTGGTTACCCTGAAACTAGACTTCTGTTGGTGGTGCTGTTCTCCCTATTTTGTGTGCTATTTAACTTCAAAAGCTGTGCAATAGGAGCTCAAGTAACTCTAGAGGAAGAGTCACACACTACCCTAAGCTAGGAACTTTTCATTTTAGATTACTTAACTTTCTCTGGAGCTTTCCCTTTTTAAAGGATTGACCCTTCTATCTTTCTTTTCTTTTTAGTTTTAAAAATACTATTATGTAGAATCCATGTTTCCATATTGCTGATCATACACTGTGTGTTGGTATTTTTATCTATTAGTTGCTGTGAAAGATTGTGTGTGAGATTAAAAAAAACCCCTGTTTCTGAACTGGATCTTGTTTTGTGTAAACCAGAGTCTTAAATTCTGGTTTGGAAGGGAGACTATAATAACAAACGCCACACCAGACGTTCACGATCCTGTCCCAGACTCTAAGAAATCTTCATACAAAGCATTTACCCCCCTCCCTCTCAAAATACTGTAACTTGTAAGGCATGTGTTTACACTGCCATTTGTGTTTTGTACAGTCCCTCTTCCTCTGTTTACAAGTTGACTATTCAGATTTCAGCTTCCTTCCTATGAGGAGCTTGTCTTCATGTCTATCTGTCAAATATCCGGCAGTCCACTGAGCTCGGATGAACAATACCACAACGTGCTGCCTCTCCACAGGGAAGTGGCACCGCACAATGCATGACAAGTCACCCACGTCTCAAATTCATGATTAGAGCCATGGTTACATAGACAACAAGGTGTGGTGGATGGCCTTGTCTGTATGAATAACAAGGTGGAGTTTTATTCATTCCTGGAAAATCCCAGATTATGAGAAAGAATTTTTTCCACTTTCTGGAGATGCTAATAACTGCAGGTAGCCAGCATTAAGATGAATGGGATAGGAATCTTAAAACATAAAATGCACCATAGCAGGTCATTTAAGTCCCCTGCTGGGTTTTTCTCATGTCCTGGCCAAGAGATGTGGCAGACAGAGTCCTGAGCACAGAATTGGCCCTCAGTCAGAGTTGCTGAATCAGGTGCTTGACAGCTAATTGTGGACTTGGAAAGCAGTAAATGTCAACTGATGGCTTTGAAAATACCTTTATGTGTGTGTGAATGCACACTTTGGGGTTGGTTCAAGTACCTTGCAGCAAATATATCTGCTGTTCAGAAGGAAGGTGTCCCTCTGAAGGGTTCTCTGGGTTTAGTCTGGGGCTTGGGGCAGGGGAAAGGGGGGGGTTTCATCTCTAAGGAATCATTTTGTGCCACTTCTCCTTTGCAGCCAGATCCTGCAAATTGCAAGTTTGGAGTCTGCCTGTTTTCCTGTTTTTATGTGAAGGGAAAAAGGCAGCCTTTAACAAATGGCATGTTATGAAATGCTAACAAGATGGGCTCTGAAACATGTACAGTATGGTGGGAAGGAGTTAATCAGTGCTAGGAATTGCAGGCATTTGCCGGGTGATGTGCATTGACACATTGTGAAAAGCTAGAAGCCTTTTCTCTCGTAGTTGTGCTTTCCAGTGTTTCTGTAGCCTTCCAGTAATCGTTTTGCTAAAAAAAGTTCTGCTGAACACTTAATTCTTTTTTGAATTCCCTCTGCATAGTAGTTTTCTCAGTCTTGGGTTCCACTAGTTTATATTCATGGGGCTAAATATGCATCTAATAGTCTGCAGCTTTTTCTGCCTGTGTATGAACGCTTGAATTTCCTGATGTGAGATCATTGTAACAGAGAGGGGAGAAAAAAAAAAAGGCAGGCTGCATCACTTCAGTTTTTGACTTGCCCTGTCCTGGTGCTTTTAGGTGTGCCAGGAAAAGACGTTTTTCTGCTCGGATTTGTTTTTACACTGCTGCTATTCCGCTTCAACTGCAGTGCCATCAGGCTTACCTGGCAAGCTGACAGCGCGGCTATTCGTGTAACTTTGCGATGAGGCTGATCTGGATCGAGACTGAGAGCTGGGCTGAAGAAGGGAAAATGCTGAGCCCTTGATTGTACAAACCTCTTTGCATTAAGCTCAGCAGTTTAATAGTAGTTGGCCAGAGTATGAAGTATCACATGATGGGGAATAGATGAGGAGTTCCCTGGCTTTGTTTATACTGCCAGACCTGTGAATTTAGTTGTTCAGATTAATCCTATTGTGAATGTACAGATCTAAATGTCCTCTAGTGTGTGTCCCATTTAGTACAGCCCGTTAGTCCATGACTTCCCTGACTTCCCTACCATCTGGTCCTTGGCTATAGAGAGGAATTTTTCTTGTATATGTGTCTCCATAGCAACGAGTTTGCAGTTGATATGGAAAGTAAGCAGTTGCCCTAGCAACGGAGTTACTGATGTGGCAGCTTCTCTGCTTGCAGGGAAAGGGCTAAGCTAGTTCAGACCCATTATGTAGGTTTGCTGTGATTATAGCTGCGCCCACTAGTGCTGCTTGAGCTAAGGGGCTACTGAAAAATTTTGTCACAAGCCCTAGTTTTTCTCCCTTGAAGATTTGTTTTATTTGTGTAGGGATTCCTGCTTTGAACAAAGACTGGTTGGATTCTCTTTTCAGGGTGTGTGATAAGTCTGTGCCTTTTATGAATGCAGACTTCCTCAGTCATCGTTACCAGATGAGGGGAAATGATGTTTGACCTCATTGGCTTTGCTGCAATATTTTTGTCTCAGTGAACAGCCTGCAGTTATAAAGGCTGGAGCTCTTGTCCCCTTGCTCTTCTCCACTCTTCTGCTGTATTTTCTGCTGTTCGTGCTTTTTTGAGCATCCATCCTATCAAGAGCACTCCTCTTTGTGTCTGCTCTGTGTTGTCTGAGATAGGGAAACACACACTTGCTCTCAGCTGTGTGGAAGCTGAAGAAATTCAAACGTATTAAAGGTTTGCTTGGCGCTTGTGCTGAGGAATGTCTTAATAAAAATGTAATGAGGGTAAAGGATATGTTTATGGGGATGGGGGAAGAAAATTCTCCTCACTTGATGTGATAGTTATTCTTAGAAGTACGTAGTCCATAACTGGGTCATGGAGATTGAGCCAGGCTCCTCCTCTGTCTGGAGGAGGCTCTGAGACCTGAGGACTCCCGAGTGGTCCTTGAGCTCTTGGAGAGCTGATGTCCAACTTGTCCTCATCTAATGTACTGCCTCTCATAAACGCTCTGCCAGGGCATCTGACAGGAGTCGCTGGGGACCCTTTGGGCATAGGAGGCTGAAATTTCAGGAGTGCCTCCTGCAAATGTCTTTCCTCTGATTTGATAATGTTTGGGCTTTTGGCAGGTAAAACCGTGCAGAAAGATAAGCACTAGCTGGAGTGAGAGGAAAAGGAGCCTGCTTGTTTTGTGTTAGAATCTCCTAATCCCACCTACATATGCACAAAGGTGAGGGACATAGGACCCTGTCCTCCCTCTTTTATTGCCATTATTTGAGAAGATTTCCTGTGAAAGTCCAGTGGCACTCTCGGGATAGAATTATCTCCTCTGATTTTAGTGTTATTATCCAGCCTGACCCAAATAACAGAAATGTCAGAATTTCACTGCATTTATAACATCTGGTGGTGCTAAAGTGAAAAAAAAAACCCAAAACCCGAACAAAATAACCCCTCAGATTCATGTTAAAGGCTTCAGATAATATTGAATCTACTAATAAAATAATGCCCTAAATAAGCTGGTGCGACTGTTAATTTCTCAAATTATTAAAATAATATCTTTTGGTTTTAAATTGGAATTTGTCTAGTTTTAAATTGAAATCCATTTTCTTATATCTTTGGCTGTCATACCAAAAAGCTCTCTAATATCATAAATTTTCTCCTTGAACCGGTATGTGGAGAAATGAGGGTCATCTCTTTCTAGAGCAGTCATAAAAGTCTGTAGAACTATAGCGTAAATAGATTTTCCAGATATCCGACAATTTATGGAGAGCTTTTCTTGAACCCTTTCAGTTTTTATTTTTGAATTGCAAACCCTAGAAATTATGCAGAATATTTAAATAATAGATTTCCTAAAGCTGTGCATGGAAATAACACTCTTCCATTTCACTGGCTTCCAGCTGCTTGACTTCACATCAGAGCTAACTCTTTGCAGTGAAGTCTGCCTGTATGAACTGTTATAGAGCTTTAAAAAGCACAATCAGTTCTTTTTCAAGTAATAATGAAGAGCTGGCAATATCCGGGGAGTCCTCTGAACCTTATATCTGAGGTATTTCTGTTATCTTGCTCTTGGTTATGATAGCCCGTGTGCAGGCACCCTGCTGGGTAACTGGGGTGTTGGTTGCACAGTGACAGGCTACTGACCTCCAGAGGAGATTGGCTACTAAGGTTCAATATACTGGAGTAACGGGCCTCTGTCTGTGCTCTTCACCCACAGCAAAGATGATACAAAGTGTGTTAAGCAGCACTGAAAGAGCCCAGGAAAGCAGGAACTGCTCTGTACCATTGGCTTTGGGCTGTGGTGGGGTTGATGAGTCCATTTTTTAGCTGTGGTTGCATTCCCTTGCTCCTGAGCGTTTGCTCCAGCACTTTCCTGGCGCGTGAACTTTCGTGTTTCTGCAACAAACTATGGATCTGATCAGATATGATCTGGCTGGATTTTTATCTTTCCTTCTTTTAATTCTTGTGTTGCTTTTCACCTTAATTCCCCTATTCAGGTCACAGTGCAGTCCAGCTAATTGTTATACTGGCATGACAAGAGGAATGGATATGATGGGGAGACCGGGGAATACCTCCAGTTGGGATTGCTGAGGAGACAAGCCATTCCTGACAAAAGAAAGGCTGGCAGCTGCAGGGTGCATGACTGCTTAGTGGGGTTATGGATGTGGTCCCTGCCACACGGTGAAGGTTAAGATGAAATGAGAACAGAAGTTTAAATACAATGGGAGGCTTTCCTCTGTAGAAATGTTTCTTTTTGTTTTCCCTTAGGAGCAGGACTGTGCTATTTGGAGTTTAAGTGGCCTGTGTTAGTGGTTCTTTGTGGTGTTCTACAGCTGATTTAAAGTGGTCTAAGTCTGGGCTGCCACCACCATGCATGATCCCTGCCCAACCTGGCCACCTGTTCCCTTTGCTGGGAGATGGAACTGATCTGGGGCTGTATTACCAGCCCCTCTTCAGCTCATACTGGCACGTGTCACCTTGCAATGAGCGGGCCGAAAACTGTTTGCATAATTTTTGTTTGGGTTATTTTTCAGTGAGCTAATTTATCTGGATTCATTTTCAGCTCCCTGTTCAGTTCATGGTTACTGTGGTCAGTGGAACACCAGTGTCAGCACAGGCCATGGGCTCAGCTCTGTTTCATCTGGCATGAAGCTGTGCCTGCAGCTTCCAGCCAGCTCAGAACTGACCTGGTGACAGCAGGAGATGGGGAAGGGAAGGGGTGGAGGATGCTCTTACCTTTGAGAGCACAGGCTGCACTTAAATCACTGGGGCAGCTTGTATGTTCAGTTGGATACATGCTTGGTGCTGGGGTTCATAGGACAGAGGTGAAAGGTCCTATGAAAGCTGCACAGGGATGTGCGTGCACACACGTGTATGTTCTCTAGGTTTGTTTCTGTTGCCTAAGGTGCTTAATATTGCTGGTAGAGGCGGCTCTGCATGGAGCTGTGTTCTGTATCCTCTGAAAAACTATTGTGGAAGAGGAAAGGATGTCTATAAAACCAATTGTCAGGCTTGTTCATGCTGCTGTTGTTACGTCCTCATCACCTCTGAGGTTTCTTCCTATTTGTCAGAGAACTAATGAACTGTTGTTGTCACAGCCAGCAGAGGAAGCACAGGTCCTGGAGCCACACTGTGATTGAGCACAGGAGGCCTCGCTCGTGAGGGGCTGGAGGACATGGGTGCATGGGAGCACTTTTGCATGTCCATTAGTGAATGTGGCAAGACATGTCCCCGAGCACCAGGCCCACCATGGTGGCTGTTGTAGTTCATCAGAGAAGAACTGGGCTTGCTGGTCTGGCTGGTGTAGGTGAGTGTATGCTGTCCCATCTTGCACTTCAGTTCTTCAGCAGAACATCAAAGACTCCATTTTAATTACTAATATGTATCCCTTAGACTTCCTACTTCCTTTCCTAAAAGGGAAGTGAACTGTTTAACCTTGTCTGAAGAAACCTAGCAGACTGTGCTGTGTGGCTTCTTTTCCTGGGTGAAGACCTTGTGAAAAACAAAACAAAACAAAACAAAACAAAACAAAACAAAAAAAATTTAAAAGTCTTGATCACAACTGAGCAGCTGAAAATAATTGAGGAGTTGAGAATGCTCTTTAGGCAGCCTGAAGTAGCCTTTGAGTTGCTGGAGAAGCTTCCTTTCTTTTCTCTGGATTCAGGCGGTTGCTGTGTCCTGCTTGCTGAGCCAGACAGCTGAAGCCTTGGTTCAGTCCTGCAGGATCTCCACATTTCTGGTAAAGTCATTTAGATGACTGGACTTGTGGGGTCTGGCCATCAGTCTCCAGGCTGCTCATACCTTCACCTTACGTGTTGTTTTCAGCTAATTCCTATATCTTCATCATAAATGTAGTTAAAACGAATGGCCTAGAGTAACACAAGCCAAAATCCTTATGAAGAGGGAAGCCAGTGTGACTGTTTTTAATTTAGTTGGTGGTTCCTCGTGTGTTGGTCAGTGGTGGGTTAGCATGTAAAAGTAATTGACCTGAGTCACTTCAAGACTGGGCAGGCTGTTGCTGGATGAGGTCATGGTGCAAGCACTATATGTAGCTGTAACAAAGCACTGTGTCACAAAACTAACCAAGTCCAAGTGCAAGGTTGCTGCATCTGAGTTGGGCCAATCTCAGTCATGAGTACAAACTGGGAGATAAACTCCTTGAGAGCAGCTCTGTGGAGAAGGACTTGGAGGTTCTCGTGGATGAAAAGCTGGACAGGATCCAGCAATGCTCACTTGCAACCCTGACAACCAACCGTATCCTGGGCTGCATCCAAAGCAGCGAGGCCAGAAGTTTGAGGGAGGGCATTCTGCCCCTCTACTCTGCCCTAGTGAGACCCCACCTGGAGTGCTGCATCCAGCTCTGGGGCCCCTGACATAGGAAGGATGTGGAGCTGTTGGAGAGGGTTCAGAGAAGGGCCATGAAGGTGATCAGAGGTCAGGAGCACCTCTCATGAAGACAGGCTGAGAGAGCTGGGGTTGTTCAGCCTGGAGAAGAGAAGGCTCCCTGGAGACCTCATTGCAACCTTCCAGTGCTTAGGGAGGGCTTACAAAAAAAGAGGGATAGTGACTTCATATACAAGCAGAGAGTGACAGGACAAGGGGGAACAATTTTAAACTAGGAGGAGAGATTTAAATTAAAAGTTTGGAAGAAATTCGTTATTGTAAGGGTGGTGAGGCACTGGAACAGGTTACCCAGAGAACTGTGGGTGCCACATCCCTGGAAATTTTCAAGGCCAGGTTGGATGGGGCCCAGAACAACCTGATCTGGTGGGTGGCATTCCTTTCCATGACAGGTAGGTTGGAACTAGGTGATACTTTGAAGTCTCTTCCAACCCAAGCCTTTCTATGATTTTATGCAATTAGTCTTACAAACACGTATTTGCTTAAAAAAAAAGGTCCCACGTGGCTGCCTCTGGTTAAGTTTTGCTTAGTAAGTATCTTGGGAAAGACATGCTGCATGCTTATATGTATTTTTAAACTAATAAAGCTTTATATCTCCAAGTATTTGCTTTTGTCTTTTGATTCATAGTCTGGTGTTTTCAACTAGTACAATTCAAGTGTCCAGGTAAAGGAAGATACTGAAGATACTGAAGAAAGTTCACTTTTATGAGATATATAAGAATCTTGCTGGTTTTCTTGTACTTCTAGTTGAAGTCTGTTTGTTTTTAAGTAGTTTAGGAACAATGAGATTTTGCTTTCTTTAGTAGTACCAACTGCTTTGTTAATGATTTAGTATTTAAGTTTTGATCTCAAAGAAAAACTTTAATTTAGCTTCATAGCATCTGTCATTCTATCTAATTCATGGGTATTTTGAGCCCCTTCCCCAACCATTCTCCACCTGCTCCAGTGTTTCAGAACTGGCCAAAAGCAGGGTACCCTCTCAGCTCTAGAGCTAGGAAATTATTACAGGTGGGCTGGGGAAGAGAGGAGTTGCCAAATTTGATTGTCTGGCAGTGCTTCACTGACAAGCAGCAGAGAAACGCAGGTGGTTGGTTCAGGTGCATTTATTGAGTCCCTGACCTTGCCACTTCAGCTCTCACATCCTTAAAAGTAAAGTGGATGCTGTATGTGTGCTTGGATGCTTTTATCAGTCTTGTAGTTTATTTTTTGTGCCTTAATTCCTGTGTGTCCTCTTCTGGCTTGGAAGAATTCAGGCATGGAAGTAATACCATATGCCTTCTTTAATTGTGGAGACAGAGGTGGCCCTTTTGAAGGGGCAGACATGTTGCTGTTGGACAGTAGCCCTGCGGATGGTTTCAGCAGTCTGGCTGTCCTGTGACTAACTGGCCTCATAGGTGGGGGCAAGGAGCACCTTCCTCTGTTGTGCTGCTTTTATCAAGAGCTTCCTGAGGTATTTTCCCTTTGAACAAAATTAGCATCTGGGACTGAAGTTCACAGCAGTTCTCACCTTTCATTACACAAGGGAGTGCAGAATGCCTTGACTCTGCCATACCATCCTGTCCATGATTCCTCTTAGCCTGCAGCCTTCCGATCTTACTGAGCAAGTGGCTGGAGCTGCTGAGATGCCTGGTAGTTGGGACAGTGCACCCACATATGCTCATCATTGCTGCCATGTCTGGCAGTTTATTGTAATGGCAATAAAACTCTGTTTATCTTTTCTTGAGAATAAGCACGTTTATAACATCCTGGATGCTGACAAGGTTTATCTACTTTCTGGCAACAAAACTCGTTTCTAAAGAGCCCTAAATTTCAAGTTGTTGTCACTAGTGTCAAACTCACCAGTGTTACAGGTCATGTAAGATAAGCCTCAGGAGAGAGGAAGAAGGGGAGCGACCTGCCTGCTTTGGTATACAATTGTTTTTCCTCCTGAATTTTTGGAGGGCTGTGGAAAGCAGCAGTTGTGGCCATAAATGATGCCTCTGGATCTTCCTCAGTTATCCATTGTAATAATTTTGGAGACAGTATGTTTTAATTATTTTTCTTCTTAAAATTCATTTATTTCAGTTTAGTTCTTCAAATTCCATTCAGGGTGTTAAGGAAAAACCATCCTGGGGACTGGTGTAGGAATTTGTGGGAGGACTCGTTCTAAGGATCTTAAACGTGAGTGGGTTTTTCCTTTCCGTAGCAGAAAAGAAATCAAATTGCTGTTCTTAGCCAGTGACTTAAGATACTAAAGCACTATCTACAGCATGCTGAATTGCTGTATTTCATTGCAGAAGTGAACGGTAGCAATTTACCACTAGTTGAGAACTCTCAGGATTTTGAAGCACTGGTGTAACTTGCTGAAAGACAACTGTTGGTAAGCAGAGGAATGAATGGGCTTCTGTACAGGGAAGTCTCAATGGCATGGAGAATTTTCTGTGGCAGTACATGGAGCAGAAACTTATTGATGGGATTTTGCAGAAGAGAATCTAGTTGAATGCTAAATTCACACTCATTCAAGCTTTGAGCAGAAAATTAGGCTGTGCTCCAGCGTTATGTTTATGAGATCCCATGGCTGCCTACTGTGGGAGGATACTCACTGAGATGAAGCAACTATTGTAAATGTTTTTCTGAGTTTACAGTTGAAAAAAAATGCCTGCAGTGCAACTTGCAGGATTTTAGGGGGTTAATGCAAGACTAGGGTTAGGTGCTGGGATACCTCAATCTTTCATTTACATATTTTTCTCTCTCCCTCACCTTTGAGGGTGCAGAGTGGGAACACCCTTCTTGTGGGTTCTGTGTGCTTCAGTAAAAATAGGGAAACTATTAATGAAATGTTCTTGTTTTAGATTAGGAGGAGGGGTGACAAACATCACTGTTAAGTGGTAAAGAACGTAATAATGGTAGCAGTTTTATAATTAAATCTGTTTTCCTTAAATATCTGGGGAGAATTATATAGATCTTGCAAGGTTCATGTTTAGGATTAAAGTCCTTGCCATGCAGGAAAAGCAGCAATTGAAGGATTCTCCTCAGTACCACTGCTCTGCAGTGTCTGGCTGCATGCAGCCTTCTCCAGTCCCTGAATAACACAGAATCACTGCACTTCCAGAGATCATCACTGCTCCTGGGAGTGCTTTGAAGGCTTTTGGAGAGCAATATTTGACAGCTTTAAGAACTGCCTGCTGCCAGCTCATATGGAGCTACAATTACACTTAGTCTTTGGGAGAATACCCTGGGCCAAAAGGTATTCAGTTCTGCAGAAATCCCCTTCAGAGATAATATTTATTATAAATTTAACTGGAAATAATGATATGATTCTTACATAATTCCACCCTTCCTGAAGTACTTGAGAACTAAGGGGCTGTAGATGAATAGAATCATAGAAGCACAGAATATCCCGAGTTAGAAGAGATGCTCAAGGATCAAGTCCAACTCCTGGCCCTGCACAGGAGAACCCCAAGAGTCACACCATGTGCCTGAGAGCATTGGCCAAACACTTCTTGAACTGTTACACTTGGTGCTGTGACCCCTTCCCTGGGGATCCCATTCCAGTGCCCAATCACACTCTGGGTGAAAAACTTTTTACTCCTATAGGAGAGTAAGTAGTTTTCTGGCTTGCCTGCATAGCTGAGGTAGGAAGGGAATGCATGGTGTGCACAAGAAGTGCAGGTTTTCAGTCTTTAGCTAGGAGAGCTGGGAAGGAGGAGAGTCAGGATGTGACTGAGAAGGCTGGGAATTAGACAATTGCTGGCACTTGTAGTGTTGCATATTTTGTTTTGAAGCAGTCAGATAACTTGTCCAAAAATTTTTTTCCTGTGTTGGCAATTAATGTTATGCATTTATTGTTATGTAATTACTTGTTGTGCTAGTTTCTTTGCATTTTCTCTTGCTTATCCTCTTCTACAGAGAGGAAGGTTTTTTCTCTTCAATGCTCAGGGTTAAATATACAGATCTTGCTTTTGTAAAAGAGGGTAGATTTGTTTTTTACAATTTTATATTGATTTCTAATACTTTCTAGAGTTCTGCCTGCATGGTAGATAAAGAGGAAGGCAGCTGTCATAGAGACAAATTGCACGGGAGACTCAGTCCAGTGCTAGCTCCCAGCTGTTGAGGCAAATGCCATTTTATTGTTCAGGCTGTACCTCCCTTTTCTGCTTAAATTCATTTATTTTTTTAATCTATCTATCTATATATATGTGTGTGGGTATACAAGTATATTTTATATATAAAAGCATGACAAAGTTGCATTGTTTTTTAGATCATCCAAATACTTATAAGGTAAAACAGGAGCAAAAATTGCGTTGTCACATAAAACTTTCTATCTGCTTATGTCTTTGTGCTAGGAAAATAAAATGATGTTGTAGTGGTATATATCTGCAAAATTTCCTTGGGACAGACATCTTCTGTTGCCACAAATAGTTACCAGTTAGTCTTAATAGATCACTCTCAATTAAAAGTCTTAACTAATCTGAGTTGTCTTTCTTGTTTTCTCCAAAACAAACTAGCATTTAAAATTTAGTAAAACACCTCCACTTTCACTAATTAGTTGTTGTTTCAGATTTTGCTAAAACTTAAATGCCTTTTGGATAGTGCTGCATTTGTTCAGAGGAATAAAGTTCCTTGTTCTTGACTTAACAAGTCTGCTTTGATGTGTCATTTGCTATTGGTTTTTAGAGCTGAGTGATTTTGAATTTGGAAAAGGAGAAATGTAATTATGACCCTTTCCATTAAGAGACAAGGTTTTCTGTTATTCTTGTTAGGGAAAAAAAATATTTTCATTTAGAAAGCTTTGATTTTAATTTGTAGCAATGAAATTGTAGGAAAGATCTTGCCTTTTCATCCTGTTTTTCTGCTGACTAGGAAAAATACAGGAAAATGTCTTCTCCCCACTAGCTAAAATACTTGCATTATTTTAGTTTCAAAGTAAATATGCTTATGATCTTTTGCTAATTACCTTCTGCTCTTTCACCAGCATTTGAGTTGCACTCAAATTTACTTAATAGTTGACTATCTGTTGATTCCTGTTGGTTCCAGAGTGGCTTAAATGGCTTTTCAGTCCACACCACATGCAGCTGTTAGTGTTGCATGGCTTTTAAGTTAGACCAAGTACTGTTAGCATCTGAGAGTGTGTTTGTGTAATAATGGATATGATAAGAGTGGTGTGGGAGGCTATTAATATAGGATTTGTGTCTTAAAAGTTCTGAAATCGGCTTAAAAATCAGGTTGTCATTTAAAATAACGAGGGAGGGGATGTGCGCCTTATTTTAGAGCCTTTAGGATCTTTTACAGGCTCTTTCATAGAAGTGAAGGCAACCTCAAAAAGTTTGGTTTGGGCTCCCCCACCCCTGCCATGATTTTGCACCATCTCATGATTTTCTGACAGAAACATGTAAAATACCAACATGCTAAAAATGCTGTGAATCGCCAATATTAAAGCCAGATTCTGGAGACTGGGATAAAGGTGTAATCTGTCAAGTTTCTTTCAAACTCTTTTGTTGATGGTGTGTTTAGTATTGCCTGGGAGAATCTTTTACAAGAAAAACACAGTAATTACAGAAGTCCTTGTCTGTACTGTGCAGATGTCAGCATTTGTGGTCACTGGGTGTGACTGTGAAGAGAGAAGGACCCTTTGGAGCGGCCAGCCCTTTTCTGCGGGGTGGTGCTTTGGAGCTTATATAACTGGCTTCCTCTTATGGGGCAAGTGATAGTGGGGTTTTACACTGCGAGCATGCTCAAGGGCTGGTTACTGTTTTTCAGCCATTTTTGGTACACTTTGCAGCTCTAAAAGGTAAGATGACTGCTGCCAAAGTGTTTTAGCATTGATAGGATGAATGGAGTCAATTATAAAGGGTCCCTTCCTTTTTTTTGGGGCCTTTGAATAGGACCTTCAGCAGTTTGGACCTCATTTTCTAGCGATGCATTTTTCTCTGTAAGGATGTTTGCATGTTATTTTTTGGTTGCTTTTCACATTCAGGTATTCATTTCCAATTGCTGGTTTTGTGAGGGTTTTTTTTCTCCCTCTTAATTCTCTTTTTTTCTTACTTGCATCATTTGTAAATGGAACTGATCATAAACGTCTGTCTGAGGAACACAGGGGCAAGTGCTTTCAGTCATTCTTGCACTGAAAGTGCATTTGCATTTTGAAAAAGAAAAAAGTTGCAACTCTTTTTCAAAGCAGGATTTTATTCGTAAACCATGTGCTATTTTTGGTGTGTCAAATATGAAGGCTTCCTGTGTGAAACTGATAGAAAAAAAAGTCACAGGAGACCTGGAGCAGTGACTCAGGTCACAACAGGCCTGTTTGCATGACACTTGTGTCATCAAAATAGTCCTGCTTTGGCATCCTTAAATGAGATTTCCTTTAGATGCTACCTCTGTTCAAAGGCATATTTGATCATATATAATTTGGAGAAAACAATTTTCTATTCTTCTGAGAATATCATACATCTTCGCCTCCTTGTTACTTATGAACTCCTTACAATACCATCATCTGATTTTGAGCAAGTTGTCAATTTTCATTAATGGAGTCTGCTCAGAAATTGTTTCTCCCTTTTTCCTTCCTCTTCAGGTATGTTAAGTCAGATAAATTCATACACTGATGTTTGATCACTAAGCAGTAATCACCCTAGTGCAATATTGATCAGCAGCCTTTTTGTATACAATGATCAGAATGAGTAATAACTTGCTAGTAAACACTGAGGAGTGGGAGGGTGAAGACAATAAGTTAGCCCCATGTAGAAGTTGATACAGCTTTTCTAATTTCCACAGGTTTCTAGACTCCACCCAACAGTGTTATCTTCTCTTTTTAACCCTTCCCCTACTCCAAACTGTTTTTTTTCTTTCTCTCTCTTGTTCAAGCCAAGCATAAATCCTCCCTTTTGTAGATGGTGTGTCTTTCAGCAAGTGTGCCAGTCCCTCTTCTCAGGGCTACTGGTGCTGCTGGGGTTGTCCAGTGTCTCATTTTCCTGTGGAGCCTGTCATTTCTCCTTTCGGTACACTTGAAGCATGCACAGGCTTCCTATTTCATGGGGGCATCCTGTGAACATGGCACTTGAAAATGAAAAATGACTGCTTGTGAGTTAATTCAGTTAAAAAGAAGCCAGGGAAAACCCAAGTAGGTAGGGCTGCGGTGTGTGGGTTGAAAGCTGTTTTTTACCCCCTCCTTCCTCCCACTCTTTCCTTACTGGGTAAAAGACTCAGTCTGTGCCTGAACTTGCTATTCTGAATAACCTCTTATCTGCACACAGTGACTGATGCTCACATCCTGTTTGCTACCAGCTTAGCTGAACGAGCGCCCCGAAGAGTGACATTTCTATTTCTATTGGGTCTGTTTCAGTGAGTTTGCAGGCTGGCTCTCTGCTGCTGCCTCCATCACATGCCTTTCGATTCTCTTCTGCGAATTTGAGGAAACCTGCTCTTCCTTTGCTGTTTGTATGAAATAGCAAAATCACTGTGGGATTTGGAATGGCATCTGGAAAAATGAGGTAGACTTTAAACAGAGGAAGAATCTATATAAGTCAGGATTCTTAAGTATTTAGACTTTGATTAATGCTGTGCTAATGCAGAACTAGTCTGCCCAGGAAATAACATGAATAAACTTGTGAATCCTATTCTTGCCAAGCAGTAGGTTTTGGTCAGGGACTTACTAGCTTCCTTGGAAAAACTATAGATTTAAATATTCCTCTTTAAGTCCATAACACCAGTGAGTTAACATCTTAATTTTCTAATGAAATCACTTTGCCATGTGTATAATAAAATATCTGCACACTTTCAAATCTATTTTACTGGTGGAGGTGCTCAGGGAAGCTGAAATGCAGTATTAATTATCCATTCTAAAATACACTTGATTGAGTGGTTCATGCTGCAGGAGTTCTTCATGCCAAACTTAGTTGCATCTGCTGCATTTACTAGTTTATTAGTTGTAACCCATGAAACCATGCTTGTAAAAATATAGTCACCTAAAAACCCCAAGACAAACCCCCCTGTAATTGTCAAGTCTATTTTTGAGATGGCTGTGTGGAGAAAAATAATAAAGGGAGTCTTCTTACTGTTTTAATGAAGCTTACTGTGAATTAAATTTTGAGGCTAAGCAAGTTCATCTTCTTACCCTTTTTACAAGCCTGTGCTTCTGCAGCAGAATTTAAGTAAAAGTGGGAGAAAATGTGAATTAATGGCTCCCACAATGAGACATTCCTCTGCTGTTCCTTTTAACTTACTCCACCTTGAGGATGACTTGGATAAGAGCTGACAATGTATCTTTCTTTTACCCTCTGCCATCCCATTCTTCTGCTGAGAAGGACAGTTTCTCCCATTTCTCCTTCCCTGACCTTGACCTTCCTGGTAGGATGCTTATCCCCTGGGGCTGGGTGCAGGCTCCCCAGCTGTGGCGCAGTGGGTGCTGATGCCATATACCTTCGGGAGAGCCAGGGACTGTGCTTGCTGCCAGGGTGGACACACTGTACTTAACCCACATGCCACGGTGTCTCCTGTTTGCACTTGTGGTAGTGCCGTGGCCCTGGCTGTCTCCAGCTGTCTGTGGGCTGGAGCTGGTGTGGGAAGAAGCTTTGTGCACTCGTTCACAGATGGGCTGTAGAGCTGCAGCCACAGGAGTCTAAAGGTACAGCTGGGATTAGGAGAGAGGGGGTGCTTTTGCCACTCTGCAACATGGCAGTCAGTGGAGACAGGTGGGTGTCTCTGCCGGGGTATGTAATTTTCTTGCCATCTTGAGGTCGGAGCCTCCCCGTGCTGAAGGCTTTGGTGCAATCAAGGTGTGTTTCTGACTCTCCTGGCAAGGCATTTGTGGACAGCTCTCCAGAAGATTCAGGAACAGGTTATTGCTGTAGGTGGTGATGCTCTTACTCTGCAGATGGGCCTGGTGAGGGCTTGCTGCTCTCTGTCTGGCCCTGTGTAGGTTGCAATGGTATGGCTCTCAGGTAAAATTTCTTGCTTGGTTTGGATTACAATAAAAACAAGATGCCAAATCCCACCAGGTGAGGAAAGCCCTCTCCCATAGGCACTGCAAGTTTTAGTCCCACTAGAGTGTCCTGTATTTAAGAGGGAGTGTGCTTACTGGTGCAGCTGGGTTTTGACCTCCCCACAGGAGGCTAGTTTGCTCCTGGAGCTAAACAGGTCTTGCCCTGCTTTGTCTTTGTTGCAGAGCCATTGATCTTACTAATTTAAGAGACATTTCTCCAAAGCCTTACAGTAGTACCTGGTGTTTGGGTGGAAGGAGAATTGGTGTAAGCTGCTGAAAAAATGCCAAGTCGTGGTGAAGTCCTAGGGTTTTTGAGTCCATGAGGTTTGGGCTTATGACGTTTGGCCTGTTGAGGCTCCTGAAGCCAGGCCCTGGCTTGATGAGTTCATGGTGATTTGGGCTGTGTGTGTGAGATGAAGGCTTCATATGCAGTCAAGAGTTGCCTCATTTTGGAGGATGTCTGCAGCATGTATTTTGTTTTGCTTTCTGGGATTTCGTTCAGTCAGGAGAAACAGGAGAGGGAATGAGAAATTATAGTGAAAAATAAGCATCTCTGAGCTTAGTGTAGAAATGGTACACAAGCAGAGTAGAATGTGTATAAAAGTAGCAGAAATAATGTGTGTTCATGGATATCAGGTAACACTGAGGTCTGTGTTGCAGGAGGATGGTCATTCTGCAGTCCATGCCTGCTGCAGGTGACAGAGATCTGTTAAGGAGGCTGAGCAGAATTTGGGATGGAGCACAGCTTTGTTTTTGTAAAGACCTCAGGGATACCTGGAAACCCCACATTCAGGGAGCCTCTCAAACCATTTATCAAAGTGCCTGGTGTTCTTCCTCAGTTCATCGCGTAAACCAATATTAAATACTAAGCAAGGAAAACCCATACATTAAATAGAAGGTTATGGGGGAAATGGTGCAAATCCATTAGCTTTTGTCAGGTCTTCCTTATTTCTGTTTTTATTTGTCACTGCTAATGGATTTAGTGCAACTTTCTCCCTCCTACCCATTGCTGCTAGCTGTTAACCCCTTCACCTGGAAATCCACCCACTAGCTTATTTCATCATTAATACACCAATAGGCCAAAAATGACCTGCAAACCTTCAGCACAGATATAAGTGTTGAATAATTTTTTTAATATCTCTTGTGTTTTAAAATTGTCCCTAGGTTTCCAAATCTGACGTAACTATATATTTATAAGAAAAGGCAATTAGTGTCTTTTCCAATTGTATAATGTAGATAATATGAAGAATATCAGATGACCAGTGGGTATTTGAATGAGTGCACCTCTGATACAAAATTAGCATGCCCCACTAAATGGGCTGGAGTCTCAGGGGTTTTTTCTTTTTTGCCTTTGATTTTATAGGTGACCTTGAGGACTTCTTTTTTATTCTTTTGTTTCTGCATCTCCTCAATTTTCTTTTCAATAGAGTAGGGATAATTACACTTTCCATGTATACACAGAAATTCTATAGGCTGAAAGAGCATTATTAATGCTACTTGCTGCCTAATCTCCCTCAAGTGTGCCTGTGATGGCCCATCATGGTGACAGGCTTGTCTTCTGGGTACTCCTGCTTTCCCAGCCCAGTCTCCCTGCATCTGTTTGATCTTGCACTTTGTTTCTTCCTTGCAGTGTCACAGCTCGTCTTCTTCAGTGCCCGGACTTAGCCTAGCCTGGGGAGACTTAGGGGAATGTCTGGGGTTGCTAAGCACTAGCATGAAACAACATCTACTTTATATAGGAGCCAGGCATTGTTTAAGGGCAGTTAACGATTCTGCTTTCTTCAGCTGCTTGCAGGATTTCTGTGTGGCAGCCTAATAGCTTTATAGGGTGGTTCGCATATAAACTCAACAAGGAGATATTTAATAAGCTAAGTATGACTCTTGGAGTTGGGTGACATAATGCAACACCTCCTGAGCCTCTTGGGGAAATCGTTTTATGATGAGAGCAGTGGGAAGCTGATGTGGTGTAAGAGAGTCACTGCTGGCTGTAGGCAGTCATTCTGTGCGAGCTTACCTGTACTAATGGACAGGTGCTGCTGTGCTGGAGGAGCACTGGAGTAGCTGTGCCTATGGTGTTACCTGGAAGTGGGTCACCGTGATTGAAATAATGGTAGAGAGATGTTCCAGACCCAGTGTTGAAGTGCCCCTTGCCAGGATCAGGAGCCTGGAGTCTAGGGACGTGCTTTCGTTTGTTAGCCTTTGGTGGCAGCTCAGACTTGCTGGGTGTCTAGAAGACATTTCTGGCTTCTCTGTACTCATGAGGTAAAAAATTGCTTAAAAACCCGAACGTCTTCATTAGCATAAAACCTGAACACGGACACTCCTGTGCCTACTGTTTCTTTGCTCCACCTGTGGCAGCTAGACAAGGCCATAGGATCTGTACCTGTGACTCTATTTACTGGGATTTCTCTGGAGGTTTGGGTGGGAGGCAGGGGTGGGCAGCCTCTGAAGGCACTGCTGCAGGGAGCAGGGCCCTTCACTCCGATAGCACACACTATCCCAGGGGTACAAGGAAAATTTCTGGTTTTGTCTTGTGCTAGTGAGACTTGAACTCGTTAAATATTAGAAGACCACGGGACAGTATGCATTTTGGTAGCACTTTCTTTTTGTTGCAGGATCTTGCATTGCATCTTGCCTCTGAAATAAGTTGAGGTTTTTTAACTGTGGAATACAAAGCCTTCCCTTTTCTCAGCTGTTACTTCACAGCGCTGATCTAACCTCTTTATTCCTGTATCATTGTTCATTTGTGTGCTTGGCTTACTTTTTGTTTTATTTCGTTTTGATACAAAGTAGTCTTTTTCCACTCTAACTGTACTTCCATTCTCAGGGAAGTAACTTGCCCACCCAACCTCCCCAGTCAGAAAGAGGTGCCCATTTTGTTACTGGAAGGAGAGCAGAGGCATGGAGATGGTTAATGCCGCTGCACCACTCGGGGAAGAATCAGGCCACTTTCCTAATGGCAAACCATGGGGTTAAAAGGTTGATGGCTGAGTTGGTGTCTGGGGTATCTCACTGAGCAAGTGAGCTGAAATACCAAGAGGTGAGTGTGAAAGCAGAGACTTGGACTTGTGTGATTTGAAGTAATGGATGTTTTTACTTAGAGCAAAATAGGATTTAAAAAGCCCTGACCTTTTGTTTTCTTGAGAAATCCTTGTAGGTTCTTGATGCAGCTGGTTTACTTGAGTTGAACACTGTACTTCAGCAATCTTTCCCGTCAAACCTTTAATTTCAGGCATGAAATCAGCATATATTTATAGTTATGTAATTGTGCTTTAGCTAGTCTCTTCACTCTTTTTCACCTTTTTTTGAGCTGAGCTGTGACTGCTACGTTACTGAAAAAAAAGTTGAAAACACGCAGGAGAAATGGATGTGTAGTTTTTGTTATGCTGCATGCAGATATTACTTCAGTTTTCTATTGGTGTCAAGCTGCCACATAACATTGCCGAACCTTCCTTGTAAGAGCTGGGGAAATTTCTAACTCTCTTAAGTTCATAGGTCAGGAGGTTTTTTTGTGAGGGTTTATAAAAACTAAAGGCTTAGTATGCAGTTGTCACTGTCATAAAATGGTGGTTAAGGTCTTTAGTGCTTTAAAGCTGGATGTAGAGAATTTCACTGGTCTGTGCTAGAAAAGTTAAAAGAGAATGAAGAAAATCTACCCTTAAACTACACGAATAGGTATTTGTAATTTTTATGTGAGATTGCAGTGAATCTGAGGAATGTGTTTTGTAATAATAGGAATCATTGGCAGTGGCTTTGTTTTTCTTAAAGAATTTCTTAGCAGTTGTACTTCTTAACTTAAATAAAACAAAACAAAAAACAACTCAAAACCAAACAAAACCCCCCACAAAAACTAGCTGACCTCAGATGATTCAATGCTTTGTTTGTGTCTTTCTGCAAATTAGTTTCATTGTTCATTTCGAGAGAACCCACCAAACTCATATGCAAGGTACATAGTAAAGAGGATAGTTTTCCTGTTATCTGTGACTACCCACAAAAATCTGTTTCCATCTGGAGAATCTATGTGGGAGAGCAGAGCAAGCAACACTGTCTTTCTTAATAACTTGAAATACCAATGAGTAAAGATAACCAACAGAGTTTTAAACAGACTGGCAGACCAACTTTGGCATCTAATCTTAACTCTGCCTGAGCGTTTGCCAGCCAAATAGTTTAAAATTTATTATGTAATATCACTTCCAACTTTTGATACTAATATGCTAATTCT
This sequence comes from Empidonax traillii, assembly GCF_003031625.1. Taxonomy (NCBI): domain Eukaryota; kingdom Metazoa; phylum Chordata; class Aves; order Passeriformes; family Tyrannidae; genus Empidonax; species Empidonax traillii. The sequence continues at coordinate 84,773 of NW_020955839.1, forward strand.
GATGCATGTAGATGAAGGAACTGTAGTTCTGAATTGGTTCTATTTTAGCAGTGATACCCTTCATTTGGAGGAGCATGATACTAACGTGAGGGATAGGTAGTTGAATGAAAAGGGTGAGAGATGCTCTTCTTGTCATCACTGTCTGCGAGTGGCACATAACTGGCCTTTGAGTAGTGTTCCTGGTTGCACAAGTTTTCTTTGGATATTGAAAAACCTCTCTACCCTTGCTGTTGCAATGCTGATTCAACACAGTATCAGTGGTCACAGCAGGTTTGCGTTTTCTTGTCTTGGTGAATTTTTTAATCGTGAAACACATTTTTCTCATAGTGCCTGCACGATGTTTGCAGACCATCAAGAGTAGGGACATATTTAGTGAAGGATATGTAACTGATGTTGTATTGTGGGATGGTTTTGAAGTCACTTGGCAGGTTTCTCTGCATAGTGCAAAAAGGTATTTAAGCAATTCATTCTGTCTTGAGGTAGATTTTGCAGTGATTATTGCGTTCATCTCAATGCATTTTAGAGCTGAAGGCAGGGGGTCCATGAGGTGCAACTCGGAAAGTATTTTACTTCCCTTCCTCCTGGTTCTCTGTTTCCTCAGAAAAAAATGCCTCACTTTTCTTGTTAAATGCATTTTCTTTAGAAGATTAGAAAAGGGGGATTTGTGTTTAGGAGGAATCCTTGATGTTAGTTTGCTCTTCCTGGGAACCAACCAGAAAGTTGTTTTAATCAAGGTTTCCAGAATTGCTGGTGTCTTTTGGGTGACTGCAGTGTCAGGTGGTGAGTGAAATGCCATACTCTTTTTCATGGGTAGGCTTTTCCATCGTGCCTTGTGCTGCCTGACGGCCCTGGGCATTCTTCTCACCACTTCCAGAGGTTTCATGCACAGGTGTGAGCAGTCAGCAGTGACACAGAGTCTGTGAAGAGATGGCTGATGGCTTAGTGCTGCTACATTTGGTGTGGTGCAGACACAGAAGTTGAGAAACGTGTTTCTGCTCTAAAAGAATTATTTTTTTTCAGATTCTGGTCCTGGCTGTAGTTGCTCAAATGGTTGTTTTAAATTTTGTGGTGACATGGATAGTTCTATCCTCCAATTCTTTTTGATCCTGTAGAAACACTTCTGTGCTCATAAAATACTTGGGCAAACATAGAAGTTGTTTGGCATTCCCATGGATTAGCTTGGAGGCAAATCTGTGTGAAAGGTTTACTTCAAGCCTGCTGTTGCAGCGTAACTGGACACAATAAACTCAGGATAAGTATTTCTTTAAAGTAAGAACCTTTGATACCCAGTAATCTCTCCACTATTACTTGCAAAGAGGTCACTTCCTGTAACAATAGTAGGTTTCATCCCTGAGAGAAAACTAGATCAGTAATGGTGAATACTGACACACAAAGGTTCTTCATCACTGCAGAACATGTCCTTAATGTTATTCACAGGTCCTGTCTTAACAACTGCAGCAACTTGCACTGAGCTAGGCAGGGACAGATGTCACAGTGGTGTGATTTCAAGATCTGATAGCTTGAGGCTGCAGATGCTAGTTGAAATGCCCTTTTTTGAGTAATAGGAAATTTCTGCTTTTTCTGTTTGCTTTTATGGTTACTGAAGTACCCATGTAGCCAGCGTGACATATTTCTTAGATGGTGTACATTTGTACCACTTCAGCCTGCGTAGCTGCCGTGTGCCTGATTTATATTGCTGATAGTTTTGTTGAGAAAAGCCTAGCCATGGCCACTCATCCCCTCCTCATTTGGTAGTGGAGAAGTAAGAGGACAGATCTACTCAGTGGAGAGCTGCTGTTTGGAGTAGCAAGGTCTTTAACTCTGAGTGTTGTTTAATAATTCTCAGCTTGCTGCATAGCCTAGGTGCCTGTGCAGAGCTGTGGGGTCACTCATGGGTCTCATTTTGGTTTCTCTCCTCCCAGCCTACCCCTGTGTTGGTGCTCAGCATCTCAGTGTCTCTGGTCTCACATGCATGGTCTGGCCTTTCTCTCAGGGCTGTGTGCCAGCCTCGCTGCCCAGCTCACCCCAGCTCTCCCCTGTACTCCTGCTCTATGTCATACCAGTTTTCCCATTCATCTTACGAGCTGCTTTGTATCCAGCCAGAGTCCTGTTTTTCCTTTCTCAGTGTGCTGTTCCAAGAAATGCATCAGGGTGTCAACACAGTTCCTGCTGCAGAAGGGGAGAGCTTCCTTTCCCCTCCCTGGCTCTCCACATTCATCCCCAGCTTTGCAGCAGCCTTGGGTGCGCATCAGACCCTTCATGTGAGTCAGCTTAATAAGTTTAAATGACATCAAATTGTGTGAGCAGAATAGTTTTCTTTGAAGAAAATTACTTGAAATGGGCTTGTGGAAGAAAGGCAAGACATATGCAAGACATCAGGGAGGAAGACTGCAGTGAAGACCAGGGAAACAGCAGGAGATGTGAGGACCCCTCTACCCACTACATCCCTTTTGGGAGATTTTCCTTAGGGGTCTGTTCCCTTAAGGACCATCTTAGTGATGGTGCTGTGGCTGTGAGAAATGTGGACATCTGGAGCTGTTCCTCCCTGGTGTAGATTCAAAGTGAACATATTACCAGAGCTTCAGAAGGTAAAATTTGAAATTGCCAACATCCCCCTGAGCCAACATGTTCTGTGGTTCCTATATCTACTCTTCCCAAGTCTTTCTTTTGGCTAGACTGTTTTTATGGCAATAAAAAGAACAAATCTGGGGGAAAAAGCTGCATTCCTAACACATTTCAAATCTGTGCTAAAATAACCAGGGAAAAAATTTCCTCAAATAAACATTATCTGGAATTTTTATATAGATGGCTTATATATATTTTTTCCCAGCCACTGGTCTTGCAAAGAGCTCAATGCATAATTTTTTTAATTGAGCTTTGGGCAGATGATATCTGATACGTAAGGCCAGGCAGTTAGTTGTGAAATACGTGGAAGCAAAATCTTTATCATGAGGAGTTTTAATAGTGGGTAATGCTTTTATTCCCAGCTGTAACAACTGAAAGAGCTGACAAGCAACGTTTTAATTATTTCAATATTTTTTTCAATTCTACTAAAAAAGGCCAAACGTTTTTATTTAGATACTAATAGATTGTGTAAAGTAGGATTAAAATAAATTTATATGCAGTCCATTTGGAGAAAAAGTGACTGAACGTTGAGTGTGCCATGTAACTTTTCATGGCAATGCGTGGGGTTTAATGTCTGGAAGGGAATCAGAATTGTATATATGAGAAAGAGGAAATGTATTAATAAATTGGGATTCAGTACACAATATCATGGCACAATCTACATGTATAGTAGGTGACATAAAAAGGAGTAGCAATTTCATAATAGAAAAGGATGGGTTTTTTTAAATAAAGTTTTCAGTCATGAACTTCTCTGGGATAACTTTGTGTTGCTTTCTCTCTCTATTAACACTTCTGAAATAGTTTACATGCAACTGTAGTTTACTCTTGGACAGTGTGAAGGGGACTTGTAGTAGCATTCCCCTTGTTTTTAGTAACCTTACCTAGAAGTGTGCAGAAGCTGTAACCTGTGACTGGCAGGAGGGAGGTGGCTGTGTTGGCCCTGGGAGCATGTCAGGAGGTCTGAAAGCACTCCAGTGCTGAGATGATCAGGGGGCTGTTATCCACTCCTCAGTCACTTGTTGCCTGGGAGACATATGTAATCCAGGGATTTTTTTTTTTTTTTTTTTTTTTTTTTTTTTTTTTTTTTTTTTTTTTTTGACCCTTCCTTGCTGGTTTTTGATTGGAGTCACTTTTGACTTCTGGCATGGAGGAGGTAGTGAAGCAGCACGCCAAGTGTCATAAGATGGAAATTAATCACTAACCAACGGCTCTGAGCACCAATGATTTCCTTTCCTGTGATTGCTCTGTGTATGCGAAGACTAATGACAAATCTAAACAGAGAGCTAACAAAGCTCTTCATGCCTCCCGACAGTCAAGAAGTATTCTTAACTGGATGGCCCTTCAGCTTTCTTTTTATTCCTGCTCTCTTGCATGATTGTGGAAAAACAAAACTAACTGTCTTCAAAGAGAACTTTGCCTTAAACTGCATTTGGTTTTGCTGGTATAAGTCAGCTCAGTTGCAGTGAAAATATACCAAATCTGCCTTCCCAG
>NW_020955839.1:90386-228403 GCF_003031625.1 Empidonax traillii
GGTAGGGCACACCGGGGAAGTAACGCAGGAGATGAGCCTAAACTCTGCGTTGTCCTGAAGAGGCTTGGCCCCATGTTCCTGCTCCCCCAGAGCAGCATGCAGAGGATGGTTTCTTCATCCCCTGCAGCAGCTGTGCTTGTTTCTGACAGAAAGCTGTTACAGCTCCTGTGGGTAGTGCCAGCCCCTCTACTTTTCTTTCGAGGCAAGTTTCACATGGTGCTATGAACTTGCTAGGTGCACCCACATAGCCATCCAGTGACATTGGGGAAGAATTTTCTTTTCAATTTATTTGTTTTTGGGGAAAATTTATTGCAGATTTGCTATCTTTGTGAGCTTGGAAGGAGGTCTGTAAGCTATTGTCCTAAGGCTATTGGTGAAGCAGAGAAGCACTTAGGAGGTGGTAGGGCAAAGATGGTAAGTTTTTGAAAGGAACAAGTGTCTGTTTCTGGTCTTCCTTATGGCTTAAGAAAGTTATATCCCACTTCTGGTGTGATTTTGTGTGTGTCTGTGTTTGTTTGTTCTTTAACATGTGAACTGAGAGCCTTGTTCCATTGACAGAAGTTGGAGCTGAGGAAAGGGATGATCCTGGATTGAAAAGTGGCGAGAGGAGGTAGCACAGCTTTCCCCACCTGTCCCAGAAAACCTCATCATTTACTAGAAAATCTTATCATAATGCCTTGAAAGCTGCCAGTGGAGTGCAGTCAACAATTAGGATTGGTGGGTCTTTTTATTATACTCAAACAGACCAAGACTCCTCCTGAGCTATCATTCTGTACGTGTTTGAGAATTGACACGAAACAATTCAAAATATCCTCTCAGCCTGACCTCTGATGGGATTGAGACAAGAACTGAAATTTCACTGCTTATAACTGCAGAATAAATACTGAATTTTAGTGTGGTCTTTGCCTTACAGATTGACCACTTGTGTTGCTCTATGTGTTCAGAAAGGGTAACTACAGTAAATGTTGTTTTAGCCAATCACAATTTCAGAACACCCTTAAACGGTTATGGGCTTTTTTTTTTCTTGGTTGGTTGGTTGGTTTGGGTTGGGTTTTGGGGTATTTTTTTCCCCTCAGGGGAGAAAAGATGATTAGTTTCCTCTTGTAGTATAATGGCATTGATGTCATGTGGGTTGAAGGATTAAGTCCTTTTATTTTTAAAACTGTTGCTGGGGTGTTTAACTCCCTCCTTTTTAGCCTTGTTTCTTGTTAGTATAACAGGAAAAGAAAATCACTTCCAAAAAGAAGATACTTTTCTTCAAAATTTCCACATAACAGTTAAACTGTAGCTTCTTATTTTTCCAATATGGGGTGATGGGGAAGTTGACAGCTATTAATAAATCATATTCAGTAGTAATGAGAGAGAGGGGGGGAAAGAGCAACCAAACATTCATTCTTTTTTTTTTCCCCCCTCAGAAGTGTGATTTAAATCAAACGGTTGCAATACATTATTAATGGAGCTATAATCTCTGGCAAGCAAACTATGTTCACTTCTGTCAGACAAAAAACCCAAACCCACTGCTTTTACTGACAAATACTGCTAAATAAATAAGGCTGTGCCATTAGATCAAATATTTGATTTTTTTTTTAATTCTTTTTTCTTTGCAGAGTATTGGAAAGGGGTCCTTGTGGTGTATAGACCCAGAATATAGACAAAATCTTATTCAGGCTTTGAAAAAGACACCCTATCACCCATATTCGCATGTGTTCAATACACCTCCCACATCTCCTCAGGCATATCAAAGGTAAGAACTAGATGCATTTTGTAACTCTAAATGTTTTCATGCTGTGTTGTGTGTGAATCTACATTAATGTAATTAAGTGATGCAGTTTGGAACTGCGTTAGTGAAGAAAGCCCAGGAGCGCTGGCAGCAGCATGGCCTTGTGTCCAGGACAACTTACTTGCCCTGCCCCTGCCTGGCATCAGCAAGATCCCCCGGCAGAGCCTGCAGTGTTCCTACCTGAGCCACAGAGCCACTTGGCAAAGAATACCTGAAATTAAAGTGCATGTAAGCAAACAGAGAGCATTGAAGTGGCTACTTGTCCCTTTTATGAAAACGCAGTACCCTCACTCAGAAGAGATGGGCTCGTTCTTTTCTCCCAGGGGAAGTGCGCGGCTGGTGTTGCTTGTGCAGGCGGGAGGTGTCCAGGTGAGCCCTGTACCCAGATGGCACGACCAGCCCTTCTGTGATGTGACGGGCGCCAGTGCTGGCTCTTGGGATCAGCCCGGATTGGCTGCCTTGCTTCAGTGAAACAGATACGGGGTGGGTTTTTTCCACTTGTTTTGCATTTTTTGATCTGGCTTTCACTTAGGGCAAATGTTTGCAAAGAGAGAGAATCTACGGCTGCCATCCGCCAAGTGAGAAGGCAGGCACTGGGCTTTGGCAGAACTGCTTTTTCCTCGCTGCTAATACGGAAATTCTTTGCTTCACTTTTTCCAAGCGTTGGCAGCGTGTCACGGCTGGGACAGGAATGCTGCTCGTGGCCCGTGTTGCCCTGCACCCCTCAGGATAGGGACGGGACGGTGTCGGGGCCAGCCGCAGCAGGGCCCGCAGCAGCGCCGGGACTGAGCGGCGACACAGACGACTCTCGTGGCGTCCGAGTTGTGGGGTTTTTTTGCCTGTTTGTTTTAATTATTTTTTCCGCGCTATGGTTGAGGGCAGCGGCCGGGCAGGGCGGCGTGATGGTCGCCGTGGCGACGGAGCGTCTCCCCGGCAACGCGCGCGCCGGGCCGGCGCTGTGGCGTCACGAGGCCGCGGGGCCGGCCGCGGTTGCCGCGGTAACGGTAATCCCGGCACGGCGCTGGCAATGGCGGCCCGGGGCCGGCTGCTGTGTCGCGGGGATCCCCCGCCTCGTCGGGGGTTCCCCTGGGCTGAAACCGGGGGGTGACGGCGCTGGGGTGTCCCGAGGCGGCGGCCCAGCTGTCCTGTGTGGCCCATGGGCCACTGGGGAAACACCGTCCCTAGCACCACCTGTGGAAGTACCCCTACTGCTGTGCTCTGCAGAAAGACAGATAAATAATTTAAATAGTGGATTAAAATCGTAATTTGTGCATTTGAACAAAGCATGTTCCCTGAGCCTCGCTTTATCATTAATGCTACCTTTTTAAGAGTATTTTAATTATGCTCATACAGATTTATTGAGAGATTGCTGTATTAAGTAGAAGCGTAATGCACATCTGACATAGAAATGGGGGGATTTTGATCTCTTTTAATCCCCACAAACAAAAAAATCCAGCAAACACATGCAGGTGAAAGCCAGAGGATCTCCCATTTTTTTTATAGCTGAAGCGACTGTTGACTCAATGGGCTGGATTTGCCAGAACCACTGTGCAGTCTACTGGCAGATGTTGCTGGCAAGAGCTTTTTCAGGTTAGGCTGAAGGAAGCAATGCATCAATGCTGCTGTGAGCAATGCTTGCAGGGATGAGCCCTTAGAGACACTCTGGCTGGGTGTCAGGGAGCCCACAGTGCTGCAGCTGCACTGTGTCCTGCATAGCCTTGTGCCTGCTGCTCTGCCATCCTCATCCTGCACAGCCTTGTGCCTGCTGCCGCTTTGTCTTTGTTGTGTGGGGCAAAGAATGCCTGCTGAGTTGCAGACCTTAGATAAAACTCATGCTGCCCTCTTCCAATGGAGTGGGTGTCCAGAACTTCATGGCCTGCTTTCATGAGTGGTAGAGGTGTGTGTACTGGCAGGTGATGGACAACCTGGAATTTAAGAAAGCATTTATAAACACTGCCTACTTTCACCAATGCCCATTTGTAGGTAGCCAAATGGCAAAAGCTGTCTTTTGAGCAAGGGAGAAGGAGTGGGCTAGCAAAACACCCACAAGTGAGTCCCAAAACTGAAAGGGAAACTTCCTCTCCTTGGAAACCATGGAATGTCAGAGCTACTGCTATGCTGCTTATGCTGCCAAGTGGTTTGGAGTCTTCCTTGTAATGACTGCATCATAAAACAAAGAGCTTGCATGGTATTTACTGGAGGAGTAAATACCTTGCAAACACAGACCCAAAGGAGGAGGGGTTTTGTATGAAGAAACTAGGGTCTTGCTGTTACTTTTAGTTGACTATTTTTCAGCATTTCCACTGTTACATAAAGCTCAATCTTCACATAGTATTCTAAAATATTTCTTTATTCATTCTTGTAGTAATGTCTGGTGAAACATCAACATGAAGCTAGTCTAGACTATCACTGAATTTTGAATTAATTGTGTTTTTTTTAAATATATTTCCAATATATTCACAAGGAGTTGAACATTTCGTGTGCATTTGATAAAAAACCCCAGTAATCCGATGTGTGATTGCTCTCGCATATGTACAAAGACTTCAGTAAGGGTAGAAAATGTAAATCCAGTCCACCATAGTCACATCTCCAGAGCAATAAATTGTCATAGTAACGAATTCCAAGGGAAATGTTTCTGATGGTGAGGACAATACATATAGAAAAAATCCTTGGATGGCAGGGGTTTTGCTGTCCATCCATCTTACATAACGGAAGCCCACAACTAAGAGAAACTGTCACCTGATATTAATGAAATATATCTGCAACCAGATAATTTGCCAGTATTACTCCTACCTCTGGGAATGGGATTAATTGGAGGAATTACAAGATTTATAAGGGTCAGTTGTTGCGATTCCAGGGGGGCAAAATGACCTATTGCTTGTCTTTATCAGATGTTTTAAAAGAATAAAGATGCACAAATGAATCACATGTTCTGTTTAGTATCTGTGTAAGCAGCTTAGGGTTGAATTGAGCACAGTGTGGAGGAAAGCATTATAAAAATATCCCAGGCAAATGATCACCAAACACACAAATTCTCCCTTTCTGAACAGAGTTAATTACATCAGATAATTTAGCTTCCTGCATAAGCATAAAAGGGTGGACCTTTTATGAAAAGAGTTTTATGATGTGAACACACACATTTGGATGGCTGTTTATACCAGTATCATTTGAGATAAAACATGACTCAAACCAGGATATTTGGGTTACATTGAGTTCCATGTATAGAAGATCATAGTTTCTGGGAAAAAGACAACCTTGCTATGTTTGTACATAAGAAGGAACTTCAGTTGTGTAAGTTGCTACTGTAACTTAAGGCAAAGATTATCTGTAAACTGGAAGAAAAGAATATAGCAAATTTAATTATTTATTTTTAAATGGTTTGGATGCTTATTCTTTGAAAACAACACTCATGCCAAAAACCAAAGAAAACCCCTTGAATTTTTATTTGGCTCTTCTAATTAAAGTGTACGTCATGAAGCACAATTTATGATAAATTTCAAGAGGGAACTTACAGTGATACACATGGTTATTAAAAAAACCCTTTTTCCTTGGTGTGCAAAAATAGTACTTTAGTCTAATGTGTTTCTTTTTGAATATTTACAATTGTGTTGGCAATAGCAACCTTGAAATATATTTGTAGACACAAACTTGGCTAAGTAAATATACAAGTCAGTGCCCTGATATTTCATCTATATGTTTTATTTCCAGTTTTCTGACTGTAACTGAAGCGTGGGTGGGATTTTCTTTTCCAGTAGCACTTAGAGGGGATCTTGGAATGGATTTTTCTCTGGCTGTATTACATGGGGCTATTTCTCAATTCTATTTCTCCTCCTGCTGCTGAAAAGTATCAGAAAATCAAAATCAGAAAATCAAAACATAATATAAAATAAATTATTAGTTTCACAAAGTGATAAAAAATATTTTAAGATTAGGGTGACCACACAGGAGTATTGGCTAGATGCCTTTATAGACTTGTGGGTAATCATTTCACGGCTTTTAATTTTTTCCAGTGTTTTTTGTTAATTGTAATTTGTTAGAGCAGTGGCAAATGTTGACACATCTGCTCTATAACTGATGCAATTGCCAACATGCCCAAGATAGAAACTGAAGAGGAGTTTCTTTTGTGTGCTGCCCCAGCCTGCCTGTTCATAAAGTCTTCACTGAGTTCCTCATTAGTTTGCTCCTTCCCATTGGAACAACTCCTTAGGTGAGCTTGGTTCTGCTTCAGGAAGGATTGAGACTCCAGATAGTCCTGAACTAGATTTGTGTTTATCTTTGGACATGAAGTCCACCTGTGCACATCAGAGCACTTCTGTCAGAAAAATACCTTCTCTGGCGTGCATCACTGCATTTCAGCTGGGCTGCCCTCTGTAGAGAGGGCTTAAGCCCTGCATTGCTGGAACTGGTGGGAAAACATTTAGCAAGAACTCACCTGCAGCATGGTTTTGGTTGTTGGAGGACAGTTGATGTAGTGGCACCTGCTGGTGGTTGGTAGAGTGGATGCTGCGGAGCCATCCTGCTGCACTGCTGGGCTCCTGACCAGCCTTGGCGAGGGGGGGGAAACAGGCCCCACAGGGAGTCAGCAGAAAACCACCTCTGCTGCTTGTGTACTCACTTCCCAGAACAATATTTCATTTAAAAGTGCATGGCTTCATCATATGGTTTTCCATTCCCCTTCCCCTGTTGAAGTGTATGTACAGGGTGGGCCAGTGGATCACAAAGAGCCTGCAGGTATGTGAGTGACTGCATGTCTTAGGAAACACTGCTAGCCTGGAATTTGAAACATTTGAAGTGGCTTCTGTTTTATCAAATTTAGTGTCTCTTATCACTATTTATTTTTGCTGCTGCTGGGTTCCAAAAAAATGCCATGAGCTCTTCAACATTCTTCAGTTCTCCAGTGTCTTGTCTTTTGATACCTCTTTCTGACAAAAATATTCTTTTTCTGGAGATAGAGATTAAGAAAAGTGGACTTTATGATTAGGGTTAGGATTTTGAGATTTATTCATAGAGACACAATGAAAAATTCATGAAACTTGGTGGCTAAAGCTGCATTCCTGAAAATTCAAGATTCACAAATCACTGTGAGAAAGTGATGACCATCACTGTGAGCCCTGTGGTAAATGGCAGAAAAGGTGGGCTGGGCATTTTGCCTATTTTGAGACTGAAGACACATGACCTTAGCACTCTCAGTCCTGGCTTTCTGCTCCCATCTCAGCAATCAGAGCCCTCCCACGTGCAGTGAGGAGGGTGAGGGGCAGTCCTGTGGCAGGAGCTCCGAGGCAGTGCCTGTGCGCAGGGCTGTGCTGCACCCCCACCCCCGGGTCCCCCATGCCCCCTGCACACTGCTGCAGCAAAACCTCCGGCAGTCACTGCCACGTGCTGTCGGGATTAGGTTTGCATACAGACCCCTCAGGTTGGGGAATGCTGAAGATGTTACAGGGATGTGAAACAGACACGTGTTCCCCGCCGAGGGCAGCTCTTGGCTGCTGAGGAAACTGCTGTTGCTGGAACAACTGCTTCAAATATTTGCAGGTTTTGGTTTTACTGTCTCAAGCGTCGACCTTTCACAGTTGTTTATTGAAGCTAAACCTGCATCAAAGTCAATAGTTGTAGGTTATCATATTGGGCAAATTATAAACATTCTTCCTTTCTGTACATTTTTTAAGTTGAGATCAGAAATTATCTTCTGTGGCCCTTTAGTGAAGCTGGTGAAATAAACTTTACCTATTTGCTGACAGACTCTGGAGGGTGTCTCACTGCAAGAAGGAACTTAAAAAAGGAATTGGTTGTCCTTTGCAGTCTGGAAACACAGATTTAATTCTGTGTTACTGTTTTTGCTTTCAATAGGAAATGAAGCTGACCATAGAGCAGTCTACTAGTAATTCGTGTGCATGTTACAATCACTTTATCAAGATTGACCTAGATATTTTACTTCCTGGGCAGAGTCAGAATTAGTCTTCTTCTCTTGGTGTGGTGTTAAGGTGGAGTCTTTGGGGAATTTTTGTTTTGATATTTTTGTAGTTCAGAGGTCTCAGAGAAAACAAGTTCTTCCAGAGTGTGCCCTCTGCCACCGTCACATGTCTTGATTTGAAGAGCATCTATACTTGGGAATTATGCAGCTTTATTTCTGTTTCTGGCAAGTTAGAGAATATTGGTTCAATTTGGTGCCAGGTATGAATAGCAAAGGAAAAGAGAACTTTTGCTTGAGTGAACGCACTGATAAGTGCATGTATATTTGAGGATTTGCCAATGTGGGACTTGGTTTCTAACATACGCTTTTCAGCTCTCCTGTGATACAGGAAGTATCCCATTGAGCATAGTTTCAGAAAACAAAACAGATCATCTTACCTTTTAAAAGGCATCTTTTTTTAGTATCTTATAGTATGAGAGAGGTGTAGGGGACAAAGATAAGTTGGGAAAGGTGGCAACAGATCCTGGAAAGAAAAAGAAGAGCAGAAAGTCCGAGTCTATCATGTCTTTCACACAGCAGTTTCATGCATCCTTTCTGCAGCATCCTTGTGCTCAGCAGGAATGGCTGGTGGAAATACTAATAACCCTCTAATCACATCTTCATTCCTCTCAAAATTAGTTAAATGCTCCTGAGCCTTCTCAGCTGAGATGTTTTTAATTCTTTCTCCTTCATACCCACCAAATAGAAGAAATGTCTTGTTTCCCATTTGCCAAATACATGAAGATTTGGTAGAGTTTTTGTTTTGTCTGCACGTTTGTAGACTTTTGATAAAGTACTTTAAAGCAGCATTCTTAGCCTTTCATGTTTCTCTAGATGCCAGGCAAACACCAGGACTTTGCTTTATGTTGTTATTTTTCATAGTTCCATTTGTTGAACAGTCTTTCCAGTTACTTGGCTTCTTAGGCTCTTTTTCCCCTCCTCTGTGCCTTCTGTAGATAAATATAGCCTTATTCCAAAGATAACTTGGAATGGTACCATAGATATTTCCACTCAGTCCATGGGAAAAGGAACGTCTAGGGATGTGTTTTGAAATTTTTGTTGCTTTGTGAAACCTTCTCTAGCCCTGGGTATTCCCCTATGAAAATTGTTGAGTGACTTCATTGACTTAGTTGCTGACATCAGAAACTTGAAGCACATGGGTGCTGTGCTTCTGCAGCTCTTCATCCCTCTTTTCTGTCCCCAGAGTGTGTGCTGTGCGTTGAGAGCACGGGTTGTGCAATGCCTGAGCCGTACGGTGTAGCAAAAAGAGAGCCTGGGGGACACCTCTCCTTTGGCTACTTGGCAGTGTGAGTGCATCGTCCCATTAATAACCATTGCATCACTGTAGCAACTGCAGCAGTTGTGTGGGTGGGGAAGCCTGTGCAGTGTTCAACAACAGTTCACTGAAGTTTCAGTAGTTGAAAATTAAGGCTCAGGAAAGAGGGTTTGTGTGATGAACAGTGGCTTTCATGAACGTCGTGTTTGCTAATCATATAATATTACCGTAGTGGAAGTCATTTGACTTCTGAGTTTGAAAACAAACTCATGAAGCTTGGGAAGCTGCAAATAGTATCATAGTATGTCACATCTTACTGCTGTTGGATTAAGAAAAAGATTTTTTTATTTCCTGAACTCAAGTTAAATTTTTTAATTTAGTTTTAATTACTCTCTTTTTTGTCTTTCAGATTTTATTCACTTCTCTATTATCTATTGGACTTTTTTTTGCCTTAGTGCCTGTATAAAGAAAGATTGACAGGGAAGGTCACCTTATTTTTAGTTCTATTGTAAGACTGACATTCATAGAGGAGTTTCTAGTGTCATATTAATAGTAATAAACATTCTGTGAGTCAAAATTATTTTGATAAATTGAGAATCTTTCAAAGGTAGATAAGGGTTGGCTTTTCTGTAAATGTTGTTATTTTAAGACATTTTACAGTTTAACTCTTCATTGTTTATTTAATATTTGTTTAAACAACAGTAAAATGTATTGACTATTACCAAGAATTATAGCTCTGTCTTAAACAAAAACCCACATGGACCTTCCATCTTCTCACCTAGCATTTGAATATATATTAGGGAATAGAGAGCATGTTTTAACACAGGCAGCTGTTGCACTTTATGCAGAACTCCCAGTATTTATGTAACCAATTTGTTCCATATGGAATATCCTACTGAGAATATCAGTTCTGCCATAGGTTCAGAGGCTTTGGCTAAGGGAAGCAGACCTGCTTGGCAGCTCCTCATTGTCTTGTGACAGTCCACCTGAGTCCAAGAGTTGGAGGAACTGACTACAGGTGACCCATCTTCTCCCCAGATCATAACAGAAGGTGACAGATAAACTATAAAAATGCTGATTGTCCATAGAGAAATATCCTTAGAGATGAGCATGACTAGTGAGAATCAGTTCCTCTTCTCTTCTGGTCTTGCATTACCCGTCAGAATTGCAAAACTGAGCTGGATGGTGGACTTTCAGCCTGGGCTCTGGATCAGCAAGCAGAGAGTTGGAAGACCTTGAACTTCTTGGGAAGGTAGACTGACCTTCAGACCTTGCAGACTGACCAGCTCGTCTTTGACCTGAACAAAATCCTCTTATATCCTTATCTTCCTGTCATAGGGGGCGCCTATGACTGGGGGGCGCATACTGAGCTGGGCTTTCCCCAGTAGTGTTTCCAATTTTTTTATACATATAGTTAAAAGAAAAGTGAAGTTGCATTTCATAGGTGTTTCCACAACAAAACAGGTAGAATCTTTTTTAATACTAAAACTTTTTTACATTTGTGTTTGGAATTTTTGACTTGGAAAAATCAAACTGGTTGTTTCATCAGAATAAACTACTTATATAAAAACTGATTTTTGGAAGAGCTGGACTGTCCTTAGTAGAGAAATTTCCATCCTCCACACAGTCCTCTATGGCTGGGAACACAGACTGTTTTCTCACATGTTCACTTGTATATCCCCAGGTAAAAAGGCGAGTGGTGAGACCTATGTCTCATTGCCTGTCCAGTGTGTCCAGTGTTACAGTGGCTTGATAAAATGATTGTTTTGAAACAGAAGTGCTCAGCATTTGCATTTCTTGTGTGGGTTGGGTTTTTTTTGTTTGTTTGTTTGTTTTTTTTGTTTTGTTTTGTTTTGTTTTGTTTTGTTTTGTTTTTTTTCCAGTAAAGCCCCGATGAAACTAAAGGTTATATTTGATTATCTGGATTGTATATTTTTACAGAAGTTTTGACCTTATTTTGGGAGCCCATCAGTTTTTTAAAGAAAATCTGTCAAGCAGTTTTGGTACAGCTAAAGATAAATGAGAATTTGGGGCCTGTGTTTTACATAGATTTCAAGAAACTCTTGGTGTCTTTCTTTCCATTCCAGTTGGCCCTGAGCGCTGTATGTATGCATGGGGTTCTCACTGATGGCATTTGTTCTGTTTCTGAATTGTGAAACTGTTTGTAAAATGCAGCGTTTGCTGAGGCTAACAGGTAAGCAGTAGTCCCCCAAAAGGTGGAATTTTGTTCAACTGTGTCCACACCTAACATAAATACACCTGGAAGAGGATACTAATCCTAGTGGGACTTTTAGGTTTAAATCAATCTCTCCAATAGTTCAAGTCCACATGGGCTGTAGTAGCAAGCACAGATTTTTTTAATGTTGCTCTTCCACTTCCTGTGAAGCATTCGTCTCTGGCACTAGGTCATGGAAACCCTGGACTGAACAGGCTGTGGGTTTCATCCAGTTGGTTGTTTTCATGTTGTTATGCTTTGGATAAGATTCCCCATTTTGCATCTGAGGCGCTTTTTCCCTATGTCCGTGTGTGGTTTTAGTGATAAATGTGCAAACCTCTTGGGATTTCAGTGCACAGGTATGTGCACCTACTGCAGTGTACTTTTTATGTCAAAAGGCAGCCTGGCCACCAGGGAAGCTGCTCTCTCTGGCACTTAGAAACAAAATGTACCATTTTAGAGCAGTTGACCTATTTTCATTACAAAAGAGCAAATATTGAGAGAATAGTGATAGGAGAATTGCTTGAGACAACTAGTCTGAAGTGGGTTTGTGTAAGCAGTTTGACTAGCAAACACATTATTGAAGTTAATTTTGTTGGTGAGTAATTTGGAGATACTAGAAGAGGAGCATGGGTAGGGTGCAGCCCAGCTTTCTGTGCAGGGTAAAGTTGGTTGGGTTGTCATATATACCAGTGTATCTGTTTACAAGGGATCATGGTTTCTACCTCTGTGATTTAAGATCCTGTATTCTTTTGTGAAAGGGGAACAACTGAAGAGACTGGCCAGCTCAGATGTGAGTGTGGATCAGTTTTATAAAAGATCTTTCTTTTCATCCTGACTCATTTCTGCTTTCTTGGCGATCCACTCCTGTTAATTGCCAGGACTTGCTCGCTCTGTCGGCTCATGTGTACGCTTCGGTTATGTATGGTAATTTTTTATTGCTCTGCTCTTAAAACATCCAAGATTGCACAGCCAGTGAGTCTTGCTAATACAATTGTAAATGTATTTCTTTCTTGGCTTACTGCAGCATGCATGCACTTGTTCAATTTTCTTTTCATTAGCTTGTATGACATATTTTTGGTATTAGAATCAGGACTACATGGACTTTATTTGTTAAAGTGAAGTAACTGTAGTTTATTATTCTGCCTTTTTTAAGTTAGTAGTCAGTGTCCAACTTATACAGCTGGTGGGTTTTTGCATTTGTTTTTTATGGCCCTTTATACCTGACTGCTGTTGCCAGTTGTTCTCTGTGCTGCAGTTTTTAACCTCGCTGATGGATTCTCTATGTTGTCTGTCTGGGTGATATAAATATTGCAGAGCTCTGTGCCTCTCACTGCTGGTTTTTTTCTGTAACTGTTTTTATCATAAACTCATTATATATCCTACCAAAAGAAATTTGATTCAAACAGTGGTTACAGGCTTGATGGAGAACTTCCTAAGGTTAGTTTGAAAAACTAAGATGCTCAGAACAGGCTCTAATTTTGACACTTTCACTTAAGCATTTAGAAGAGTTTAGTCTTGTGTAGTAGGGGTTGTGTTTTTAAAGAAAAAAATTACATAGAATTCAGAAAATTTAATTGCACAGTAATGTAGATACTGAAGGTTGAGTTATTAAAAATGTAACAATGTTTTAAAATGCTCATGGAGCATTGGGAATTCATAACTGATGGTGGTACATGATGCAGGATCCAGTAAAAGTATATGAAAGAGAGATGTAAATTTAGCAAACTGGGCATCATTTGGGTTTCATTAATTTTTATATTTAATCTGGATAAGCAGATGGAGAAAAAATACAAACAAGGAAGAATTGGGTTACTTTTAATTATGTAACTTTCCTGAAAAGTCTTTTTTTTTCCCAAGCAGCTGTCTGATCAATGGCAAAATTCATAACAGCTTCCGAAGTATTTAAGATCTCTATTAATTGGAGTTCCTTCTCTGTATAAAAGATTGTTCTCTCTTTAGCTGTTTTGCATATGAAAGATAAGAAGACCATTTCTCTCATGAGATTAAAAAAATAAATAAAACAATTAATTAGAATGAAATAATTTTCCAAACTTAAGGGAATTAATAACAAACAAAGCTTCTGGAGTAGCCAGCTTTTATTTTGCAGTTTGCAAGTATAATATAATGTATAAGGAAGGCTTTATGCAAACAAATCTTTTCTGTGATAGTTTAAGAGCCACAGTCGGCTATTGCTAAAGTGATGTAGATCTTTTGGTTATTAAGTATATTTTTCTGGTTTTGCCTCCTTTATTTACCTTCAGATACAGAAATAGACTTGCTCAGATTTTGGGGGGAAAAGAGGCTGGAAATTTCTTCAGGAAGTGTTAGAGCTGGTCTTTTTCTGTCACCCTTTGGGATATTACTGTAAAAACTCTGCTTTGAAAACGGGGCAAGTTGTATCGATGAGCTCTGTATTTTGTAGTTGTATGGAGCAAGAACTTTAAAAGTTGGGTTTGTGCTGAGTAGCAATGCCAAAAAAACCCAACCAAACAAAAAAACCCCAACAAGGTAATTTTTGCCTATTTCTGTACCCATCTGCCATCCTTAATTCACTGTGTTGGAAATGGGATGCCCCCGAGAAGAGTGGTCAGTACTTTGTGGGTGGCACTCTCAGGCATTACAGTTGAAAACCCCACTAACAGTTGCTGTCTGATCAGTTAAACACCCCACACACACCCCAGACTGAGAGGAAACTTTTTACAAGCTCTTGGGATTTACCGCTGAATTTGCCCTTTGGCTAGTCTAAGACAACAAAAGCATACTTGAGCTTTGACCATAGGCTGTGACAGTGGCAGGCAGACTAGTTCTCAAACAGCTGCCTGGGGACCCTCAGAGCAGTATCATCTGATTGCTCAGCAGAGGGTTGCTGTTGGACTTAGATTTGGAGATTTGTTTGGGGTTATTTTGGTGTGGTTTCTTTATTCTTCCATTGAAAAGTCATTTTAAGATGGTCTTGCTGCCCTTGTGCAATAGCAAACTGTTCTCTTACTTGTGCTGCTGAAATCACTTGTAGCGTTTCACTGTAAATGTGATCCTGGGGCTTTGGCATTTTAAGGTATTGGAACTTGTCAAGGGTGAGGTCTTAAAGCATTCCTACCAGTGAAGGTACTTTGGCCTGGGGAGAAGAGACTGGCAGCATGAACTGACCTCCACTTGCTTTCTAATTACCAGTTTTCAAACTGGTGGAAAAGGGAGGTTGCTTTGATGCCATAAACAAGTTAACAGTATCACTCTGTGGACGAGATGGTCGATTTTCATGGGGATGTCTCTCTCCTTCTGTTCTATTGCTCTTGTGAACAGACTTTGACATTTGGATGGAAAACTTGCCAGTACACAGACTCTGGTTTATCTTTCCTTGGTCACTGACCAGGTGCAAATAATGAACTTATTAGACTGAATTAATCTCTTAAAGGAAATAGTCTGAAATCCATCTGGTAGAGGGCTGAAAAGCAGACTCAATAAAATCCTAGAAAATTGGCTGTAGGAAGGAGTTTTCTGTTGGCAGAAAGCTGAATTGGATGACCTAAGGAGAGTCCTTTGTCTGAAATCTGTGACACAAAGGCAAACAGAAATAAGTGATAGATCCTGAGCACATTTGTAAACTGCATTTTCAAGAGATGGAGAATTTAAATTTTTCCAACTGATGTTCTGTAACATGAATCCCTCAGTCAGATGTTGCAATGTGGATGGCTTTAGAATGCTGGGGGAATTTAGTGTCCAAAGGACTGTAATATGCACAGAATTAAGCATAATTATTACCCATTTAACTCAAAAGCCACTGAGACACCACCTGATATCAAGCTATGGTGCAAGCAAACTAAAATAGTAATTTCAGCTCTGTGTTCATACTTGTGATCAATTTCTGTGACTGGAGATAAATGACAAGTTCTTACTGTGTGACAGTTGAGTGCCCACACCATTTCTGGGAGGTATTTGGAGTAACAGACTGCTTTTTTCTCCAGTGATAGTGAGATGCTGGCTGAGCATACCTTCTTACACAGATATCTTTGGTGTTGCCTCTTTACAGTAGCAGTAGATTCCTCAATATAATGAGAATATTGTGTGTCTTGCGTGCTGGCTTCTGCAGGAGTCTCGACATCTGACAACTTGCCTCTTACCGATGCTCCACAAGAAGGGTTGATCTTTCATGAGAGTGAGGCAAGTTGTATAATTTTCCTTTTTTGATGCTAATGTATTTTTCATAGCATACGTGCTTGCAGATGCCTACAGGTGTAGAGTAGTGAATAAGAGTGTGGATGTAGTCACAATTGTGTTTACATTACAGAGTACTCCTTGGAGTCATGATGGAAGCAATGTATATCTCACATGGGGTTTATTATGTTGCCCTTCAGCTTCAGGACAGTAGCAGGTACTGTGGAATATCTAAGTGTCAAAAGTTAATGTGCACACTTGGAGATGCAGTCCTACCAGCTTGAAAAACTTATGAAGCTTTTTGCTTATTTTGCCTGAATCAAAGCTCAGGGTTAACCTTGGATTTGTTGGAAGTAAACATCCATTGGAAACAGGTTTTTTATGGTTTTGTTTTAATGCACTCCCTGGATTGAAGCTTCTAAATAGAGATAAAATGATTTTGCTTCCAAGTCTTGAGAAAATGTCAGAAAATGGGAAATGGTCAACACTGCTATTCCCTTGGTAAGAGAAGTCATTGTTCCTTTTTTAGCACTACCTGCAAATACAGTCATTAGCTGAAAAGTAGCAGGCTTTCTTAAATCTCCTTTTTGCTCTTTATTCTTCAGGGAATTGTATCATGGAATATTTATTAAGCAAAAACTGTCCTTTCACCACACCAGCTCAGTCCCATCACGTCGACATGTTCCTTGGCAGCTGCCACAGGTGGGGTGCACAGGGTGCTCCTTGTTTCCCTCCTCCCTGCCGTTGCAGAGCTCTGGAGAGGTGGCACTGCCTGTGCTACTCTTTGTGCCTGGCTAGGGGCCTCGGTTCAGGCACACAACCCTGAACATCACCCGAAAACTTGTGGAGCTTCTTGAGCAACAGTGAAGCAATTCTCTGGCTCTGTGAAATCGTGCTGCTCATGCTGTGGAATTTAAAGACAAAGTACTTCCTGCTAATTATTAACAGTTACTCTGTAGGAACAAACTCATTATAGGTCCACTGAACCCTGGCCTGCCGTCCTTTTCGGCACCTGAACAATGCAGCAGGGAGGGGAAAGAAATGGTGAGAGAAACTGGAGTGCTGGACCAATTAGTCCCAAGATTAGTCCTGAAAGAGGATTGCAATTTCAAGGCCAAAAAGAGTAGGGAGTGGGTAAAAGGACTTGAAATGAGATTATAGGACCTAAAAGCGCCTTTCTTTTGTTAGGGAAATAATTCAGCAGTTTTGCTCGAGCCAGTGAGACAATCCAGTTTAGTGGCTGAAGCAGGAGATGTGTGTCCTGTTGCTTTTTAAGGTTCTTTACTAAGTTGATCCCCAGTTGCATTTGTTAGTGCTTCCTGTGAAATCAAAGTGTTTTCAACAAACAAACAAAAACATGGAGGAAAGCTATTGCCTCATCAAAAGGCCTGTTGTTTTTCAGGAAGCTTATTTGTATTCTTTAAAAGGGAAGCCAAAGAAAGGAGGCAGATTGAACTCCATTTTTTTCCTCTGAGGAAACTTTTCTCCTGGTGGTTACTATGAAACCGGCACTTGGAGTCACCCTTTCACGACCCATTCTACAGATGAGTTTCAGTGCTGGTTTTTGTTTGTTGGCCTGATCAGAGATGCAAATCAGGCAGTTCCTACTTCAGTTAAAAGCACCATCTCCGGTCAGTGCCATAGTGATGTACATCATTCTCTTCCTCGGGGAGGGAAGTGGGCACTAAGCCTTGCTGCTCTGTTGAGGAGACCACAATATGCACTCATGTAACGCCCATAATGATCTGGGACTGAAGACTGGAGCTTGCTTGGAGACAGCAGAAATAGAGGTCTTCCTCCTTCCTCTCCTTCCAGAAGGAGAATTACAAAAGGAGGAATTACCGAAAAGAACTACAGACATTGTGGATTAAAGAGGAAATGTTTTGTTTTAGTCTATAACTGCAAAACTGCATGAAATAGTGACGCTTTTTCTGCCCTTTGCAAGACCAGAACCTGTTTTTCCAGGGGTGCCTTAGAGTCGAAAATTGTGGAGGGGTCAGGAATGTATCTATTAGCAGCATTTTTCTTTCTGTACCTTTTCAGTGGAACTTCTCAGTGTGAAACACCTATACAGGCAGGCTTGAAACCTTTGCTTTCAGTTTGCTGTGCCCACAAGTTTAGAGAAGTTTCTCATCGTGAAGGAGTAATGAGTTCTGCCATGCTCTTGATTCCCGTTCTGCATTGCTTGTTGAGACCTTGTTAAAACTGCTTTCATAGACAAGTGATAGAATCATTAAGGTTAGAAAAGACCTCTGAGTTCAATGCTTAAAGCTGTCTTCCGGTGTGGCACGATGTTGCCACTTGGGCTGGTGTAGCCTGAATAATGGGCAAGATTGGGGTGCACGGGGAACACACTGAGAATAACCTCTCCTTTAATAGAGAGGACTCTTTAACTCTGACAAAGCTATTAAAATAGTACATTCTACATACTGTTCTTGGAGGTGAATTGTAATCTTCGGACTTGTTTATACCCAAGTATCTTGATTCCCATCCAAAGCCTTTTTTAAATGCTAAATTATTGTCCATTTTGTTTTTACTCCATTATATTACTCTCACATCATCTAGTGAATCTGACTTGCAGCTTTCTGGCCTTCACAACCTTTTCCACAGCCCTCCAAGAAAAGAGGGAAAGAGAGACTAAGAGACAAACCCATCCAAAAGAGTTTCCACAGGAGTTGATGAAGCAGCACAGGTTTCTTGTCCTTGTCATGTCTATGGGATTTGTGTAAATGGCTTTAATAAGACTTCAGGTGTGAAGTTGTCCCATGCTGAGATGTTGAAGGCTCTACAAATTAGCCATAAACTTTCTGAAATAGACTAAAGACAATAATAAAACCCAAAAAGAGGCTCAGCAGAGGAGCTAATGCGGAGGGGGAGACAGGTTATAAGCAGGGATTGGTAGCGACAACAGAGTGGCAGGTCCTCATAGGAGTAGGAGAGAAAAAAGATTTGAAAAGGGATTAATGGTGCAATGAGATGGCATCCATTCTGCAGATGGCATCCAAGTCTGCTTTGCTTCAAGTCCTGTTTCTCTATGATCTGAACTTTAGGTGCAGGGCTTTCTAAAAAGGAGCTGTTCGTTTAGCATGTTCCAATTAAGTGAGAACCAAAGGTGGTACTGACCTCACCCAGCAGAGGCAGCTCTCTGGATGGTTCAGTGCTGCAAATGCCCAAGCCTGCTGCTTTCCAGTTTATGGGTATTTACTATCAGCGCTTTGTATGTTGGCTGGAAAATTCAGTGATGGTCTGTACATGACATTATAAAAAAGGGACTTGACTATCAATGAAACCACCAACATGAGAATTAACTGCAGTAGTTTGGCAAAGTTGTTTGTTCCTTTGTTTCCTTCCCTGATTTGTTGGAAGTTGCACTGACATGTGAAGAAAATATTTCTGCTTAATTGGTTATAGTAAACGGATACTATAAATTAATTGCCTCTTGAATGTTTAAAAGGTTATGTCCCATTCATTTTATGACTGATTAGTATCATTTCACTAGAACGAACAAGCTTGAGGTCATCTGATGTTTCAAAAGCATAGTTTGTTACTTTTTGTGATTTGCTGCTTTAGAGGGCTCAAATGCTATCTAGGGATGTCAGGGTGTCAGTTTCTCTTTCTAAACACCAGTGAACCATAATTAATTGTTTCCTGTAATCTAACTCTCTGATTTTCTGTATTTGAGGTGATCCAAGGACCAGCTTTACTCCAAGGATTAATTACACATAGAGTGAGAGAGCATATACACTCATGAACATATTTTTGCTAGTTAGTGCTAATAAGGATATTTTGCAACTGCATGGCAGATACTGATTCAACTGGAAGTAGAATTGCACAGTATGTGATAGATAACCATACCCATTCTTAACAGCTCCTTTTAATGCCTGCCAGGATTGTTCTCTTCATTAGTGAAATACCTCTGGTTTTGGGGTTGTCCATCAGCAAATGGACCTCCCAGAACCTCTTGGTTAGTCAAGGAGAGAACTTGTGGTCTCCTCCACTGGCTGCTAAACCAGAACTATTCAGTGAGGGGCACAGAGGATTGCTGAATTTCCATATTTGGTTTTATTCCGTAACTTTCTTCAGCTTTGTCAAGAGATAGTGGATGGTCTAGACTCTCCCTCTGTGGTTTTGTGTTTTGGCTCAAGGTTGCTACCAAACTGCTGTTTAAATATACCATGAAGAAAAAATAAACTTGAGACTTTTTTTTTGTGACTTTTTTTCACGTTCATAGCGATTTTTTTCAACCTTCACCACATGGAGTCACAGTGGATAAAGCAGAGATATAGAAACCAGTATCTCATTGCAAAAACCATTGCAAAACTTCGCCTTTCTTCATACAGCCTTTATTTCTACATCTCTGCTTTCTGCTGCTAATCCCAAAGTGAAGAGCAGAGTGTTTAAGACTTGTCTTCCTGAGTTCATCCAACTTCTGCACAAACAGCTGAGGACAAGCAGCAAACAGAGGGAAACTTAGACCACGTCATGGATTCCACTAGGGCAGCTGTGATTTGTTGAAATGACAGTGTTGTAAGACAATTTTGGGAAGGGTAGTCTCCTTGTTAGACATACAGCTTCATCACTCTTATAAGAAATCGCTGATAGAAGGGTGACTTCTCTCAACAAATTATATGAAGGTCAGCTTTTCCTCACTAAATTCCTTCATTCATGTAGATAATATTGTAACTTGAGAGAATTATTAGAATATTATTAAAGACAATGTTAGTATTCTCAGTAGGCTGAACAGCTGTTTGGAGAGGTAAGGATTAGGGGATAAAGATGCACACTGAATTTTATTTCCCTTACAGGAGGGAGGTTTATTTTTCTGTAAAGATGAAAGTGAAAATGAGTTAAAATTAAGTCCTCTGAGTATTTGTTTACAGTTAGGTTTGCAGAACGTGTGAAATTCTTTATTTCATAGCTCTGCTTTGAAAATTTTAGGTGGAAGATACCAGGAGTTGGATGCTGTGGTTATTGCTTCTGTAAAATTAACTAGGAGCACTCTTGTTCTGTACCAATCACGCACAGTTCACCCAACCATGGGTCAGTGGGGTTCTTTGTTTTGGCAGAGGCTGCAGCAAGGGAAGAGACTTCTACAGTGTAAATATCTGTGAAGCTTCATCTGCTCTGCCCCTTGAATTTGAGGCCTTCTTGGAAGAGTTTTCAGGAATAAGTAAAAAATTCCCATCTTCTCCTGACTGGATTGGGCTGATAGGATAGAATTCAATCAAACTTGTACTGATTGTTGTAACTTTACTGTAAAATGGAGGGCATATTATAATTCTGCTCCTAATTTTCTTTGTATCCAACCTGAGGCATTTGGGATACATTTAGGAGAAAAGCTGAGCTATGGTAGGTGCAACTAATGTCAGTCAGTGATGAGAAGCCTTAATACAGCAAGCAGGGTAGGTTGTCAGCGTGGGCCTGGAGCTGGGAGGAGGCATATTCAGGGCTGGGTCCTGCTCTACCACAGTTTCCTGGGTCTTTTGGAGGTACGTTGTTACCTCTGTGTGTGTGTTTTCCTTTCTCTAAATGGAAATGATATCTGTGGGTGGGAGAATTGATCTAGGTGATGTCTGTACAGTGCTTCTGAATGCAAAAAATACTGTATTCGCTTTTGTTGCATCTGTAGAACCAGAACGTGAGGGGAAACAGCCCGTTGTTAGATACTGTAGTTCTTTCTATGTGTGTGTTGGTCTGTGTCTCCCCCATCCCTAAAATAGAGCTCTTAGCGCTTCGGAAGGAGTAACCTTGGTAATACAAGTGAGTGAAAACTGACACATTTTGATACTAAATTTTTTATGCCATAGCAGTTTTTTTCTAAAAATGTATCTCTAAGGTTAACGTGTTAGTTATGCAATAAATTTCTGTGTTAGTGATAGAAACACCCAAAACCTGTCTGTCATTCATCTTTTGAGCACCTTGCACTCTGTGCAGTATAGTCCTCAGGCTTTGATCTTCTGGAACATAAGAGTGTGACCACTGAATGCAGGGCTCATGAAGTGGATATGCATGAAGAGGTAAAATTGAGATAATAAAATACATAATTGGGGCTTTTCAAATAAGTGAGTACTTGACTTCTGTTGTTGTTATTATTGTTGTTATTATCATCCCGATCATGTATTCTGCCTTTACATAACTTTCTGACATGTGCATCCAGCACTTTGGTGTACGGCCCAGTGACTGCAAATCTCTGCACGCTCCTCTGCAGCAGTCCTGCAGATCCTGTAAGCGCATTAAGCTTCCCAGGGAAAAATACCCTCAGCATCTGGGAGAGGTTAAATGTTCCAGGGGAGAGGTTAAACATTCGTTTGTCCTCTGCTGCTGTAATTCCAGAAGCCAGATTAGTTCTGAATCATCTGAACCACATTCATTCAAGATTAATGAGAAAGACCAAGTATGGAAAATTTCAGCTGGTAAGCGCCTTGGCTTTGAGCGAGTGGTGGAGAGGGAGTTCATACTGGCAACAGCCTCCGGGTCATGCTTAGTTTTAAGTTTCCTTAGTACTTAAATTGGTGAAATGGGGAATCACACCATTCTGGATAAACAAGAATTTCAGCAAGCAATGTGAAGCAGTTGGCGGGACACACACACACAGTTTAAAGGCCTCACCTTCCTTTTCCCCATCTATTTCTGCTTCATTTGAGATCGGATTTGCCCTTTTGCCTACGCACATGCTTACAGCTTTGTGCATGTTCAAGGTACATTCGTGTCTTTAAAATTAACAAAGTGGCGTGTTCTCAGTAATGCTGACGAGCCTTTCTGGTGGAGGTGGTGAATTGTCACTCTCAAGTCCAGCTGACTGACAGGCCATGGTTAAGCCATGGTTAAAGATGTGAGTGGGAGCCTCATGTAGGAAGTATTTATGAAGGCCAGGCAGTCTACCAGCAGAGCTGTTTGATATTCTACAAAAATAATAAGTGGAGGATTCAGGACTAGAATAACAGAAGTCAATTTTGTGACCTTGGGATTTTTAAAGAATTAATCAATTTTGGTTTGGGAGAGTCCTTTTAGAAGAACTTTGCAGTGTTGTGCCTGGGTAGTCTCACTGCAATCTCACTGCTGTTCAGTTGCTCAGGTGGTCCATGTGGAAGTTCTCTAGAGCCTTGTCTTGCTGTAGCATTAACTATCAGAGCAGACTCTTTAAGTTGAAAATGAAGGTAGGCCTTAAATACAGGCATTTTCTAGGACACGTGTATTTTCCAGAACCTGAGATTAAAGACTTTTTCATTCCAGTGCAATTCTAATCAAGTAAAACGAGAACAGAAATGAACCTACTCTTTCTCATCATTTGTTTTGCAGCAAATGAAGGCTGTTGTCAGAAAACTGGAGTTAAAATAGAAAAGACTCAAACTTCTCCCCACTGACCAGGTCAGCATTTGATGCTGCCGCAGCCCAGAAGAGGCCACAGTTCTCTCTGGTCTCAGAGGCCAGTGGCTGTCTGTAAATGGAATCTTCTATTCATCTGGGCTTTAGGGCACTGACTTGTGGTTCCTGCATGAGCTGGCACAGGCACGGTCCATAGCACAGGAGCAACTTTAGGTAACTCTGAAGTCTCCCCAGCCTGACAACTACCAGTTTTTCAACCAGTGATATCGACAGTCTAGGAACCATTTAATAGCAGTTGTGAAATATGGAGAAACACAGCACTTCAGCATGTGAAGTAACCTTCAGTATTTTTCCTTACTTCAAAGTAAGTGAAGCAGGAACAAATAACAGCCCATGCTGCAGAAGTGAGCTGTGTTAGTCCTTCTTTAACTATATGCAGTTCAAAAGACTATTCCCTCACTTATTGTGTTGTTACTTAACAATTCTTTATTCCTCCCAGAGATATGTAGTCTGTGTCAGTAAGAACTTATTCCTGTTTTTAGTATAGAAGAAGAAAAATAAAACTGAGACAGAAAGGATGAAATTACTTACCCGGAGTCATTGTGTGGTTCAGTAGTAGAGGCAGAATTAGAACTGGAGGCTGATAGCCAGCATCCCCCAATTCCCAGTGGAGACAAATCTTTTTTAATTAAAAGTAACATGGGACAGTTGTCTCACCATGAATTTTCAAATATATCTGGACTTTCTCCTTTTCAGCCTAGAATTATAATGTGTTCACAAAATACATGTTAAAATATTTAAACACAGATTAGTGAGAAAGCTTCATTTTGCACTATGGCTGCAATACCTCAGATAGCCATCTCTCTTAAAACAACAGCTCTCTGGTTATGATCTAATTATGATCTTTTAACTTATTTAAACAAATCCTCCATTGTTATACATAAATATATAATATTTAGCCCAACATTCTGTCTGAAGGCTACAGAGTCACACCGAGGGGACAAGGAGGCTTCGTATATCACATTAGCAGTGAGAGGGGCCTTTTGAGCACCGCAGTAGAGTCATTCATGGGTTCCAAAAGACACATGACCATGTTTTTCTTGAAATTAGGAATTACCATTTTCATCCCTAGTTCTGGAAACTTGAGAAGCTTTGTTTAACCTTTCATTTTTTCCTCTTCCTTTCTCTCTTTCTCTGTATTCTTGCTTAATTACTTATTTTATGTAGGGACTGTGTCAGGAGAATGGTTTTGGCTATTTGGAGAATGTAAAGATTGGGCCAGCATTTCAGTTCATCCTTCAAAAAGCAACACTAAATTTATTTTCAGACATTTTGTTCGTGAATGGCTTTCCCAAGCAACTTTTATTTTGTCTTTAATAAGAATTTAGATGTAAACCCTCTGGCAGTCATGTGATACAGATAACTCATTTAGAGTGCACAAGAAATCAAAATTTTATTGTTCACTTGAAAATGTGTTAGACACCCTAGAGAAACCAGGAAAGACTCCATATAGGAGCTTAAAGTCTGGATCTCACGTGTCGCAGTAAGTGAGAGATACCAGGAGACAATAAAGGAGGGAATTGCAGAGGAAAGAGAAGCATAGCCAGAATATCAGATTAGCTATCATAAATTAAAAATCAGTGTTGTGAATTCACAAATCTCTTTAAGAGTAATGTTTTGTCAGCTGTGGAAAATCCGAGAAGATGGAGTAATGGCTTTATGTATTTAAAATCTCTAAAGTAATCAATTTTCCTTGAAATCAGGAAATACCTTAACACCAACCCTACAGATACTTTTTTTATGTATTGTCATTAGCTCAAGTTAGTAGAGGTTTTTCCGCTCTGCTTGGAGAGGAAGCTTGCTTGCTTTGTTGCTGGGTGATTGCTAATTGTGATATTAACTGCCAGCAAGCTGCTGTCAAGGATTAGACTTTTATTTTCCTCTTCAACAAAACACGTTAGAGGTGCAGCAGTATCTAAATGCTTCTGTATTGCTCAAAATGTATAGTGGCAGTGGTAAATTCTTTAAAACAGCTATGGTTATACGCCCAGATGCAGAGAATTGGCCTCTCTTTGCAGTGCAGTAGTCTTGTTAGCCCTGTTCAGTAGTGATATTGAAGTTGGCTATAGAAAAGGGAGCTTATAAAACACGAAAAGTATCTGAGCTCACTAGTGTAAACAGTGAAGAGCTGACAAGTGTTAGAGGCATCCTCAACCAGAATGAGCTGCTGTTTGTCTCATGTTCGCTCTGCAAGCTCGTGGCAGTGTGGTTTGGACCAAGTGACCTCCCCCTGTGCAATCCGACAGGAGCTCTGCAGACCTCGGTTGTGCACCACAGAAGCCTAGAAGGCTCACTGCCATACTTGTGAGTATTTCCCATGCCTTACACAGGGTGACTGCCGTAATGAAGTACTATTCATCTTCAGCATCAAGGAATGCTCTATTCCCACAAAAATATGCTTTTTTAGGACACCATCCTAAATTTACTTTCTCAAGAAATGGTAAAAATTACAATCTTCCAGCTTAGTTGGGTAACCATTTATATATCTTATAGTAGCAGTCTGAGTCCTGCTGGCATTGGTAGCTGAATGTGCTTGTCAGGATCATCATTCCCTGGGGCCACTAGATGCAGGGTTTAATGGGCTCCACACAGATTAGAGTTGTAGTTCCTGCAATTACTGTTATCTCAGCAACTTCACTCTAAGAATAATTGTAATTTACTTGCTTCTCAGAAACTCTGGAAAGTGAGTTTCCATGCCTGCAAGAAGTTTCATTGGTTACTCTTTGGCAAAATGATTTGTAGCTTCTAGGTTTGGGGTCCTTGACAATTCCTTCAGTTCACTCTTTGTCAGAGGTGTAGGTGAAACGTGCAAAGAAGCGTTTTGCATTGTGGGTGGTTGGTAATGGAGTACTTACAGCACAGGTCCAGCAATGCCTTTTTTCCCTTCATCTGGCAGTTGCAGCTTCTACTCCCAGTTATATGGATGTCCTGATAGCTGATGTCATCCCCAGGGCAAAGGGTGGTGGTCACAGTGAATTGAATGCTCTCCTATCCACTTGTTTTGCATTACTGGGAACTTACTGTACTTGTCACATCATTTTGCAAAATTCATGGGCTAAGCTGAATGTAGAGAAACTTCAGTCAATCATTTTTTCTTGTGCCCATCATTTTTCCCACGGGTAAGGGCTGGAGAGGAGATCCTGTGTGTCACTGCTGCCTGTTTGTGGTCTAGCAGCTGTTTGCTTAATGCAGGATATGTGTTGGGTATTTTGTGTGCCACAGTTTGTTAGCTTACAGCTGACACTGTTCATCTTTCCACCCTTTACTGAGCTGTCTTGCCCTGTGCTCTAAGCTTTTCTGGGAGCCAGGATGTGATTTGGCACCAGCTGTGCCCAAGCAACTGATCCTACCTCCTCTTGGCCATGGTGGGCTGAGGTGTGTGTGTATGGAGCATCTTCCCTGCCTCTCCACTGAGCCATCCTTCCTTGGGCTAATAGCTCTCAGCTCCAGATGCCTTCGAAATGTGCATTCTGGGGGTGGTGTTGGTTTGTTTGTTTGCTTTCCCCTCTTTCTGCATCATCCTGCTTTGCTGTCACTCTCTGGACATATTTGGTAACAGTCACTGGGCTGTATTTATTGCCTTGCTTCTGTGTTTTCATAATCCCTTAATTGTGGTGTGTAGTCCCACACAATTGAATTTGGTTTGAATTTTTAGTTGTTTGGGTTTTTTAAATCTATTAATCAGGCCTCTCTGACAAAGAGGCCTGTGAGAGCTTTTGGCATAGTTGTGAAATACTGCAACTGTGAGAGAGAATTCATACCCTGGCTTTTTTTAGCGCTTAGCTTTAAGACTGCAGTCTCCTTGCTCTAATGTGAATTCCAGAAGACAAAGGATTTATGTTTCCTTTTTTAAGTCTCCTGAAGCCTATGCACCTTTTAAAGATTTTTATAAATGTGTGGCATTCATTTTGGTAGAAATAATTAATCAGGGGGGCTCACACACATTGTTGCTTCTCCGTATGCCCTGAGAGCTCCTGGTTGGGCTGGCTGGCTGCCATGAACCCTCACTGGCTGGCCGGCCAGCCAGCCTTCATGTCTGCCTGGTTTCCAGCACAAACAACGTCCAAATCAACACATTCCCCTAGAATGTTTTAGATTTCAGTAAAGCAACATTTTCCTATGGAAAAACCTTTGCTCAGAAAAATCACTCCTAGCCCTTGATCAATAAGTTTCCCATGCCCAGGGCCCTGTGGCACAATGAAGTTTTCTACTGTTTGTGTCATCAGAGGAAAAACAGTTAATTGCTTGCTTTGGGCGGAAGTCAGGTCCCACTCACCATTTAAAATCGCTTGCCATCCATGGGAAAGGTGGGCTTTGATCAGAGATGGCTCCATATTTCTCAGGGGTTAAACATGGTCCTTCATGAGTTCTCTGAGCTACAGGTTTTCAGCCGGCTGTGAATACTTCATTTGCTCCCTGCGGTGCTGCGCAGGTGCTGCAGTGCCAGTGACTGTGCTTTAGAGAGAGGTGGATCGGGCACTGGATGAATGTGAACTTGTACCCCCAGATCCTGTTTTACGCATTTGCTACAAGTACTGTTGCAGCCTGGATATCCGTTTGGCTGAGGCTATGCTTGAAACAGTAGTATTTTCTGCAAATCAGACCAGTGTTTCTTGACAAGTAACTGTTGGTGTTTCACATGTCTAATTCATAAACTTAACTAATTGTTCTTTCAAGATGTTTTTTTTGAAATCTCAGCTCTTTATGGTTGATCTGGGTCCATCTTCCACTCACCTCTGCAAGTGCCCTGTGCTCATATGCTTCTGGGAGTTAAGGCAGTCCAAACATGTGCATAATAAAAATGTATTAGGCCTCAAGTTTCTTCACATAGATAAGAATTCCAACTAGTTGCTTCACTTCTTCTAGTAGCCAGGTAGGGATTTAGTCAGAATAAAATATTAGTGTGTTTAGTTGGTAAATCTGGGGAAAAACTTGGCCAACAATAATGCTAATTGCAAAAATACTAATCTTACAGCATGCGTTGATTATGAAATAAGATTGTAAACCCACATTTTGCATTCTTATTTTGTCTAAATGCAGAATATGCTGTTACTTCTGTAGGACAACCGACCACTCTTCTCTTGCAGCTTACAGGCTACACTGAAGAAACCATTTGTTTGAAAAAAATTCCTGGGATAGAACAAATTTTTTTTGTTATTGATGGTCTTTAGAAGAATGAACTTCTTCAAATGGTTTCTTAATCTGGAACAGGGAGGAAGCAGGTTTTGAACACTTTAAAGTGAGTGATAGTTCAACTCTGTCATTTATCAACTTGAAATATGTTTTAATAATTAATACCCTCTGAGACTTCACATGCCAAAGTTTGGGAACAGATAGAGAATTTATCCAACACAGATCAGGCATAGCTAAACTTCAGTGAGGCCCTGCAAACACAGAAGTTGGTTGTTTTGAAAGGCTTGACAGTCGCTGCCGTACATTATTTACATGCTTGAATTCTTCAGCTTCCTTCCCTGGGAAGACATAGTTAATTTTCTTAGTTCATGTGGGTTTGTGCTGAATCAGATGGAGATTTTATGAGAGCCTTGGGCCTTTTTTCAAGTTGGAAAATAAGATAAATCACTATGGCTTTGTTTCTCTAGTGGAGACATTTTGTCTATTCAAATATATACGCTTTTCCCTCTCCATTCTTTGGCCCCCTTCCACCCACTTACAGGCATACGACAGCCTGGGAGTGAATTTTTTCTATGGCTCCATTTCATAATTTCATCTTTTTTTTTTTTTTTCTTGGGCTTTTGAAAGGCCTGTAGTTGCCATACTGTGATTTCTGATTGGCAAATCTGTACAGTATCAAGACTATGCTATTGCTTTCCATTTGTAGCTTGATGCAGCTTAATGTCTAGTCCAGAGATTATCCAGGACTCTGATGCGCTATAAGACTGTAAATCTTACAGGAGTGTGAATGCCCTCAACAGCTCTTGACCTTCATGTGAGTTGAGGAACTACACTGAAGAGCTGGCACTTACTATAAGGAATGCAAACAATTGGTTGCATTAAACCCTATAAAGTGGATGTGTGTATTCAGAGTGTGTGCCCCACACACTCCAGCACTTAAATTGTAGACTTACTTAACTTCTTTTTGGTCATTTTGCTCGCTCTACCTCTCTCTCTTAACTCCCTTCTTTGTTCAGGAGTACTGAAGGCTTTTATTGCTCATGTAATTGCTTTGGATCTATTTACAGTCCTTATTTTAACACAGTGAATTTTTTATATATTAGCACAAGAGTATCTGCAGAATAGTTGTGAAAGCAGTATGCTTTTTACATATGGTATTTTATCAGAACCTCGCTAATTGTTGTGAATGTAATAGACAACACCTGTTTTGCATTTCATTACATTTTCTGTAGCATTGGTCAGCTCAAGAGGAGACAAAGGTAACTTTGAATAGGAATGGAGTGTTGGGCTTGGTTCACGCTTTGCATCCAAAGAGGAAAGTGGATTACCTTAAAAAGGCAGAGTGGTTTACAGCAGTCTTACTAAAGGATATTTTTTACTAAAAGGAACTTTTAAATTGTGCTTGAATTTGAGTGTAGAGCAACTATTTATACATTGATATCATAGTTTCATGTTGATAATTTTAATAAAAGCTTAGTATATTAGAACACCTATGATTGTTGTCAAGCTGTAGAAGATTTTGAAACCTGCTTCCTGACTACAGGAAAGGCTCCCTGGCAGCCTGTCTCTTCTACCTGCTTTGACAAGGCTGCAACAAGTCTTCTATATGTTTTTAGTTATTTACCACAGGGACAATGGCTTTGAAATACTTGCTGTGCCTGAGCCCTCAGATCCCATCCATGAACATCTCTTGCAGGCAGTGCCTCTCTCGCTGAGGACTGCGCACACAGCGGGAGCAGTGGTGGCACTCCTGCCCTGGGCAGCACTCCCTGCAGATGGCCGTGGGGAGAGTGAGCTGTGCCATAGCGACAGCGGTCAGTGGCACTGTTAGGAAAAGGGCAAGGTTACCTTCTATGTCTGGGACATTCCCACTGAGAGATGTGGCTGTGGGTGGCTGCTGAAGGGAGGCTTCCTCACAGCTTCCTTCCTTTCTCCAACTCGTTGGCACCACAAGTTGTTGGAGTGGATTCTCCGCAGTCTATTGCCCACAGCACCGTGGGGCTGCTCCAAGGCAACAAAGGAAACAAGGTTTAGATGATCATGCCAATGTTCCCTCCTCTTCCCTGTGCCACGCTTGAAATGCTGTTATCTTCAGCTACACTTGTCACAGTTGAGGCCTCTTGGAGTCCATTGCCTTCGGGCAACCTCTGCATGAGCAGGAGGCAAAGCAGAAGAGGGACCTGGAGGTGTCTGAGTTCAGAGCAAGGCTCCAGCTCAGGCGGGCGCCTGAGGGCCCCGTGTGGCCACTGCCCTGCCGGGGGCTCGCAGGAGCCGCCGTGGTCACCGAGCACGTGGCGAAGGCCAAGCTCTGTCCACACTAGTGCTGGTGCTGGCAGAGAGCGTGTTGAGCCGTGTGTTTGCTGGCACCGTGAGGGGACTTCTGCGTGAACGGGTGTTCCGTGGGCAAAGGGCTCTGATGGATCACGGGAACTGCCCGGTGTCTGGGCAGGGCTGTCCCAGGCAGATGCACTGGTGCAGTGTGTTGTCACAGCTGAGTGAAAGCCATAAAGCATTTGGGGTTTTAGCATATGGCTTTGTGAAAGGGCATGTATGTTGCTATACCGAGAATTCAGTAAATATTTTTGATGTTGATTTGGGGGTTTTTATTATTTATTCCAAATTGCTTTTTTCTTTCCTCCTCCAAGAGAGTGTGGGTGTGTCCTTTGCTGAAGAGATTTTTACTTGTGAAGAGAATGTGAATCTTGAATCAAACTAATCTATTTTTAGCGTGAGATTTTAGACCCTTGCTTGAAGGCAAAAGTGCCATGATGTTACATTACCTTTAAAAAGAAAATAGAATACATACAAATAGAAACTTATAATTGTTTAATGCAAATGTGATTTTCTTTACATTTATTTCTTATTCCCTTTAGCACATCAGGTCCACCCATTTGGCCAGGAAGCACCTTCTTCAAGAGAAATGGAGCCCTTCTACAAGGTAGGTGAAAGATGCTACACCTTGGATTAAGTATTCTACTTAAGAGATACCTTTTTCATATTGCACAACTTTTTTAATATTTCACCTGGCAAGAAATAACCAAATGTTTTTTTGTTTCCTTTACTCTGTCTCCTTAATTGCGCATCTGGTGCCTTGAAAATGACGATTTACCGCGTACAGTGAGTGTAGTCTGTGAAAGTTGCTGCTTTTTTTCTTTCCTCAGATCATTAAATTGCTTGCTCTTGTGTATGGTGAAGGGTGGCTTTTTGGTTTCTTTCCTTTGTGTGGATAAAGAGTGACCAGAAGGAAGTGTTCCAGGAACACCGCTTTTAGCTCTGTGGATGAAGCAAGGTTGTTCTTTGAGAGAGATCCTTTCTTTACTCCTTAATTGTGGTGATAGCAAAATGTACCGGAAGGTAGGTAGCAATGCTGTAGTGGGGAAAACAGGGACAGAGTAATTGTCTCAAGAAACCTACTGTGTTTATTAGTTTAATCCATTCCATTGGATGGACAGTATAAACAGAAGCTATATGACTGCAGTTTTGATAGGTCAAAATTTTCAGTCTATCTCACCAGACTTCTTAAAACCATTATTCACTGCAATGTGTGTTTATATTTCTACCATTGAGTACATAGAATTACCATCACTCTTAATGGAGGTGTCTTGGGAACACAGAAACCTGTGTCCCCAGACTACAGCTGTTTGTCTGTGGTGCAGATGGTCTTTGCAAGTATTTATCCATGAAGTATCTCAGTTATGTGTTCATTTTAATGATGCCAAAACTTTTCTGGCCTTCTTGCTGGCAGAAGATGCTGTGTAATGTTCTCGAGAACATTTATCCAAATCACCTAGCATGGAGCTTTACTCAGGACAAGGCACACAAGCAAATAATTAATTGCTCACCTTCCACACACACAACTAATCCAGCATCTGAAGTTTACTTGAGAATATTTTTCAATTGATTTCCTTTCACATGTCTAAGAATTTGCATAATTCTATATATTATCTGTGCTGAGATTTGTTTAAACAAATTCTAAATACATTAAAGCATTCAGATAATTTCTTAACACTGGGAGATGGTGTAAATTGTAGAGTTTGACAGCTTTTAGCTTTAGTCTTGATTAGATAGATCTGCTACCTTTGCAGTCCTTCCTAATGAAAAGAACTAAATTTTAATATTTTTTTAAGAAAAAGAACTATTGTGAAATAGCTTGATTTGTTTTCAGTTTTTCAACAATTCTAGTCATAAGTGAGTATCTGCACACACATAGTCTTACACAGTCTTTGTAATTTGAGTTCATAAAATGTGAAACTTCTCTGTTAACTCTGTATGGCACAAATGTTTTACCTTTTCTTAAGACGCAAGACACCAGGAATTAATAACAG
The DNA here is from genome assembly GCF_003031625.1 of Empidonax traillii. Classification (NCBI taxonomy): domain Eukaryota; kingdom Metazoa; phylum Chordata; class Aves; order Passeriformes; family Tyrannidae; genus Empidonax; species Empidonax traillii. The sequence continues at coordinate 122,607 of NW_020955839.1, forward strand.
CTGTTTCTGTAGCCCTTCCTATCTCAGTTGTTGCTTAAAACCTTCTCCCAGTAACGAATACCCTGTTCTCTGTCCTCTTCTGCACATTTCTGCCTTCCAAATTGGGGAGAAAAAACTAAAAGCCCAAAACTTTTCAACGTATTAAAGAAATAGGAAAAAAAAGAGAGCAAAGACTGTCTTTTCAAGCAACTAGCATAGCCTAACAGACCTTTAATTAAGTTGGCATTCTGCGTTGCCATTTCAAGTGGAAAACGCAGCCAGTTTGGACTGTGATATGCATGACACAACTGAGGTTGGAAGGATGAGAGAGTATGAAGAAAAACCTCATTAATGTAATCTTTTAACACTTCCTGATTATAATTTTAAAACAAGAAGAAAAATCAACCAAGCATTCCTTTCTGTCTTTTTGTCTTCCTTTCTGTCTTTCCATTTTTCCCTACAGTGAGTTGTTTCATGTATAGGCTTCAGCAGGTTGCGTGAAAATAGTGCATCCACCTCTTTGTTGCTTCTGACCGTCTTTTTCCAGAAGACATGCATAGAGGAGTGGTAGCAGTGCAGGGAGGTGTAAGAGGAAGTGCAGATATTTGTCAGTACCTATGTTACATGAACATATTAAGTCTCTTTTTCCAGTGCTTATATCCAGTTTAATGCGAACAGGAGAATGAAAAATTGACTCAATTATCGATTTCAAATCTTTAGATTGGAAAAAGTTTGGGTAACAAAGAGATTTAAAACTATTTTTACTTGATAAATGTTTTGCTACATTTGAAAAGAATTTTCAGTGTGTGTTATAGACAATGATATAGAATAATTCTGTAATTTTAGTAAATGTGATATTATGTGCACTTGTCACACCTCATTTCTTCTGAGTTGTTAAGAAAAATGCCCTTTTTCTGGTTTGGGGAGTTAAGATAAAATAATTCCACAATGTAACTAGTGCTTTTTTTAGCCAAGAAAGATTGTAGATGTTCTTGGTTTCTATTCATTTTATATCAGAACTATTTGGCAAAGCAGTCTTAACCATTGTGAAGAGTTTAACATATCTCTCCTGAGAAAGTGACTGAGAAACAAGTTATCTGTGTACCTCAGAGTAACAAAGGAAGAGAAAAGGAAGCTAAAATTCATTTTAGCTATTCTGCGTCCATAATGTTTTTGACATGAGCAGGATTAATTCTCTGTTCCATTCTGGCTTGCTTTGTATTTTTTGAAGAATATTGAACAATATATATATATATATGCTGTTCTCTCTTTGCCTGTGGTTTTATTAGATACAAGATGGCTGCCTCAGTTTCTTTTGTGAGGATCCATGATACTGTTGCTCTTAGCATAACTCTCTAATCTGTTACTCTGTGATGAGTAAGTTCCCTGCTCTGGTGCCTTTTGAAGTCTTGAATTCCTTCTGCTAGGTGAGGATTGTTCCCTATATCCTTGTGCTGTTTGGTCTTCTCATGAAGTCCCATGCAGAGCTTAATTTAGGTAGGACCTTCAGTCTTAGCAGAAACTGATGTCTTCTCTCAAAACTTGTCCGTGTATTCATGGAAATTGCTGTGTTCTAGCCTTCAGGATTCCCAGATAAAAAAGGTTTTTGCTCTTGATGCTTTCCTTTTTCTGTTTAATTTGTTTTTTTGGGGGGGAGGGTGAAGTTTGTCGCTTGTTATACGTATTGTGTGTTTGTTTCAAATCATGGGTTAATTTTTTTAAACCTTGTGTATGGAGAGCCTTGTTCCTGCTGTTTTTTCTGTTCTTATCTATCATAACACGTCCATTTGTATTTAATAAAATCTATCACAGGAAAAAATCCTTATGGTGGAAAAGATTTAGACATGTTCTAAACTCTTCAGGAACTTATACTGGATGAGATAGGTGGGGATATAGTCACATTGACTTCAAGACCTTAAAACTAATGTATCATGTTCAGAAAAGGGCAGCTTTGATCTTGGGTGTTAAGCTCATGTTATAGACTTGAGGATGCAGTTGCTCACAGATCAGTGTAATAATAAAATAATAATAAAACTATTTTGCTCTCAATATATCTAACAGTCCTCTTCAATAAACTAAAAAAAATCTTCAAATTAACTTTTAGCAGTAGCTATGTGAATTCCAGTGGCTGAGTGTCACCTGTAAGGTGTAACTGGACTATGGAGGTGCTTGGTTTCGTTTCTTAAAGATACAACTTCCATTTTGAGGGGGAGAAAATCAACAAAGTTACCACTCTCTTTTATCTTATTTGCCCTCATACTTTAGTAAACTAAGTGCAGCATATTTTGATGTCTTTTCTTATCAAATTTGGTCTGTCTTGAGTTGCAGGGTGTTTGTGGGTGTAATTGCATACATAGAAGGTGTTTGTGGATGTAATTACAGTTGGCACAGAAACAGGGTGCAGTGAAAACAGTGATCTGCATCTGCTGTTGTTGCTACAGTAAGGATTTGAAGAACACAAGAGCTGTTTAAATTGCCCCAGAAGAATTCAAGAGCCCCATGACTGGGCAGACAGAAAGCAATGCCACTTCCCTGGTTTATGGCAAATGTGCATCTGCCAGGCTTAATAGTTCTTGGGTAGGTTTCCTGATTTTCTCATTGAAGCCTGGCAGCACCAGGCCCTTGTGATACCACAGTTAGCACTTCTTCATCGTCCAGGGAAGGAAAGTGAACCTGAGTCACCTAGACCCTACTGCTATTGGAGCCAAAACTGGAGATGGGCTTGATTATTCGGACTGAATGGTCCATCTTCCTGCTGTTTCTGACCTGCTGGAGGTACAGCCGTGATCCTTTCCATGCTGTCTACTTTCTTGTGTGAGCTAGGTCCTCCACTTCCTCTTCTGACAAGCAGAACAATTTAAATCTTCTCTCTGTGGATGTTACCTCAAAGATATGAGCTCTTTTTTCAGAGATCCTGCAGAACGGGACTTACACCTGTGAACTCGATTGCAGCAGTCAGTGGACTGAATTCAGAATGCGTGGCTTCCTTTTGAAGCCGTGATTCTCTTTGAATGAGGATGGAAAGAAAGATTGGAAAATACTTTCTTCCCAGAACACAGAATGGGAGGAGTGAGGACTTGCATGTGGCCTCTGGTCCCTCTTGGCTAAGGGAGCTTGAGAAAGGAGAGATTGCCCTCCTCAGACCTCACAGGGCTGCTTTGTTCTCTCTCTACTATCAGCTGCAGAGCATAAGCATCCTCATGCTCCAGAACAGAGCAAAGGATAGGATGCTTACATGGGGATGACTTGTCCTCTTCTCATCTGGGAAAGCACTAAAATATGAGGGAGACGCTTTCTGTGACTGATGCTTCCAGCAGCCCATGTGTGATCTGCCTTGGTCCATCTGCAATGGCTGTAGCTGACACAACCTGTGAGAAGCTCTGACAGGAAAGAATTGGAAGACACCATCTTTGAAGGGTCAGTTAACACTAAAACCAGCACGAGACAGTGATTCACAGTTTGTTGCAGGGTAGAAATGGAAACTATGTGCTGCTGCTGCATCAACCCTCAGTCCAGGGTGGTAGCTTTCACATTTTGGTGTGCTGACATCGATGCCTGTCCATAAGGTGAGACTTTGGCATGTTGAAAGTGCCAAAGAACACAGATCACTTTATTCTTGATTGATAACGGTGATTTATTGGAGCAAGAAAATTGCATCCCCATTAAGAAACTTTATTTTGTACAAAATGTGAACAGACCAGACATGAGATGTCCTGCATAAAAAGATGAGGAACCAGCTCGTTTTGAACACATGCACATACTTGTACAGAGATCTTTTTCATATCTTGAGAATAATAAACTTGAAAATCCTTGAAATGACCAAACAGGCCATTTAATCTCTTGCCTATTGAGTAATTTTTAAGAAATGAGAGAGCAGATTTGGGACTTTCAGCTATTAATAGAAGCACTTGCTGAGGTAGAAATAAACCAGCAGGGAGGAGGCAGAAAGGGGGCAGTTGTTGCTGATTTCCCTTGAGAAGGCTAAATTTGAAATGTTCACTCGTAAATGAAGACATGCTTTTTTATGTTAATAGAGACATTGGGATAAAAATGTAACAACAGCAGGGACCAGTTTCTTTGGACAAGTATTGCCCACACCAACTTTTCAGTCTTTTCTCTGGAGAAGTCTGGGGGACGTTGTTCCCACTACCTTTAAGAGGGAAGTTGACAACAAATTCTTTTAAGAGGAGATGCCTTTGTGCATGCAGCCACATACATTTTCTCTGTAATAATGTGAAAATTTGGAATGTGTGTGTCAATACTCGCCAACAAATACCCAGGAACCCTGCAGGCACCGTGGGCTTCTTTCTCCTGGTGTAAATTCATCTCGTCTGCGCTTTCCAGAGGGTGAGCAGAACTGTCCAAGTCCTGGGCACGTAGGAGAGGTACGGCCCATCCTAGAGCACAAAGTATCTGTTCCTGCTGGTGCTAATGGGGTTGAGGAGAAGGAGGAACAGGGGAGAGCTGAAAGACAAGAGGCTTCAGTAAGTCTCATGTGCATTTAACTTTCAGAATTGCATGTCACACCTCAAAATAAAACCAACCTTGGAGAGAAATGGTCTGTTTTCTTCTACTGCCTAGTCGTGCAAAGAAAAAGAACATGGCAAGGTAGTGTATATATTACAGATAATTTAATATTATATAATACTGAAATGTCACGAGGACTATAAGAAAAAGGCCAAAAGCAATGCAAGACAGCCCAGCATATAGGACTGGTAGACTTAGGTGCCGTGATCTATAACACAATCTTGGGCAAGACTCTTATTGCCCAAATCCGACTAAACATTCATTTCTTAATGCGTATTAGGGCATCTTATGTTCCCAAGAATCTAAACATATTTTTTGCTCTGGGGTTATAATTCCTTGGGTTTATGCTCTGTGAGGTGATGATAATAATAGTGCTTTTCACTGCCCAGAGCTGCCAGTTTACACAATATTGGCTCTGCACCATATTCTGATGTTCCAGTAATGGAAGAACCTTAAACGGGGTTATGAAAAGCAGAGCTGTTCATTAGCTTTTGAGGGAAATGTGTTTTGGGGTTTGGTTTGGGTTTTTTTCTCTATTGAACTCCTTACTCTGAGAGACACACTTGGAAAATTACTGTTTTGGGTAGAGATCTGGGGGTTTGAGTGTCCAGTTCCAATGTAGTTACTTTCAGCAGTGGAGCACCAAACCTTTTGACTTCACCTTGTTTTCTCTTCAACATTCCATTGTCTTTAAAGGTTGGTGACAGTCATGCTCTGTTTGCTGATAACTTGGTTTTGGTCAACTTATTAATTAGCAGCAAAGCTACTATCTCTCCTTGTTTAAATAAATCATTTATCATTCACATGATGTAATTTTTTAAAATCAGCTTTTTTCCTCTCCTCTTTTGTTGTTGTTGTTGTTGGTTGAGGGGGGGGGGGTGTTGTTGTGGTGTTGTTTGTGGGTTTGGGGTTTTTTTTGTTTTGTTTTCCCTCACATGAAGGGTACCTGGCAATCTTTGCAGGAGTTTCTTTTCAGGAAGATGATTCACGTGATGCTTCTGTAGAGACTGAATATTTGAATAATTTATTTATTATTAGCATTCAGTGTGTTTGCAGTGGTATTATTGAAGAAGTAAAATTAAGTCAGAGGGGTTGTGCAGTGTGTCCCTAAGGGAGTAATTTGAACAGCAGAGCTCTCCTTTGTTTGGGAAAGTAGGTAAAATCCTAGTGGGGCTACTGGGGCCCTGAGGGTGCTGGTGAGGACTTGTGTTTGTGAAAGGATTTTGTAATGGCCTTAACACTGTGCAGTCAATAAAAAAATCCCAGTGAGAGACTGAATTTTGCAGTGATTCATGCAGAAATGGTCACTTTGGGGTGACATTTTTAGCTTTGCATTCCGTATAGGACATATAGAGAGAGTTCTATGAATTAGCTGTGCAACATGTATGTAGTCTTTTTATTCCTCTTTTTCTAATTGAGTGTGTAAGACAATGGCAAAAGCTGTAATTTGTTAAGTGCCTGAAATGTGGTCCTGTTAACATTGATGTTAGAGCCATTAGTAAGGAAATGTGACTGCTGGCTGTTTATATTCCCTGTGACCAAAATGTCTGAGCTACCTTTGGCCTGTGAAGTTGCGAAGGAAGAAAACTGAACTGCGACAGGCAGGTCTGGGTAATGGTAGATCCTGTTGCAGAGTACACTGAGATAAGTTAAATTCCTAACGTGTTTAAGCTCATTTATGTTTTAGATCTGCATAGGTGTCTTCGCTATCTTTATAGATAACTCTACTTATTTTGTAACAGTCCTGCATAGTGACTTCTGAAATTATTACTTCTGAGTGACTCAAGGTGAAGTTTACTGACTTTGTTTGCTTTCCTTGACAACAGGAGAGTGTGAGTGAGTGCTGCAAGGCAAGTCCTACCACAGTGCTAACCTTGGGCAGAGGTTCTGGGCACGGGTCTTTGTGTCCTACCTGTTTTACCTTCACAGTCAACTGCTGTGTGAGGAGTGGCAGTAAAACAGCACTTTGCAATACACACCAGAGAGAGAGGTAACTGCTCCTGCTGGAAGTCCCCACAGTGCTGGCCTGGCTGCCTCAGTAACTGTTGACAAGATCAAGCAGGTTACCCAGACAGAGCTCAGTGCTGAGGTAACCTACAGGTAGTGTTTCTCCAAGGTTGCTGCTAAATGGCTTCAAATGTTTTTAGTTTCTTTTCAGGTTGGTCCTGCAGGTGATGTGGCTGTGACTTTTCAATTTGAACACTGGAATCTATTTCCTTTAAGTTGCCAGTAGCTACCTCAGCTTTTTTCAGGAAAAGTATTTTCTGTAACTGGCCCTTCTATAGGCATCAGCGCAGGTGCTTTTGTCCAGAGACACATTCCACATACCCACCTACAATCATACATGTGAGACTTACTTGCAAATGGGGCTCTTGGGTTTCAGTTGGGTGAAGGAAGATGGAGACAACGTAGAGCAAGAGAAATGACAAGTTCCTGTTCAGCAACTTTCTCCTTTACTAGGATTGCCCTACATCTTCCAGTGTTTTTCTTTCCCTTCCAGGAGCTATGGTCTGCTCAGAGAGTGAGGGTTGTTTTTGTGGTTATTTGTGCCCAAGGTTGGTGGATGCCTGGTAGCACAGTGAGAGCGTCTCCTAAGGGGCTGTCATATAGCTGGGAAGTACTGGATGTGATCCCTGCACATACAGAGACAAGTCTGGCAGCAGTTGGTATCGAAACCTTTTCTGTGAGTGGAATTTGGGGCCAGGCCACTTTTGGCTAGTCTGAGGCTTAGTGTAGGCAATTTCAGTGGTCTGTGACAGGGACATAGCATACCACCAGTTAGATCACATTTTACAAGAGTAGAAGTCACACTTAGAAATTAGTGGTAAAATTTGTATAGTAACTTGGAAAATGGTAGAGTATGGAAAGATTTATTTTCTGTAGCTGTGAAATTATTGTGATTATTGCCATCAAAATCTCTGGGCTGATGAGCTGGAGCATATGCTTCATGCTGAGAGCCTGCGAATGTTTGGCATTCCTAAAATGTGAAGGTGGCTGGTATTAGAAGCAATCTTGGCTTTCATAAGGCTAGAGTCTGTTTGAGAGCACAGCTACAAGAGAGGCGTAAGCCTGTGCTTTACATGGAGATTACTAAAATAAGAATAATATTGCAGTTGTGTTGCTATGAGCAGTTCTGGTGATGTGCAGATTGCTATGAGCAAGGGAAAGCTGTTGTCAAGTTGGGCTGTTCCTTGACTACATGTCAGGTGTCTTGTGCCAGACCTATATTGAGAGAATTAAAACAGAACGTTTGGGAATTTTTAAGAGACTCTCTTGCTATGACCTGCCTGTGTGATGGGCAGTTACATGTTTTTGGATCCCTGGGGAAGCCAAAGCTTCATAACTAGTAAACAGAAGAAAATTGTGGGAAAACAGTGATGGTGATGAAGTCCAAGCAATGTTTGTGTCTTGTGAGGTTTTTTGTATGTTGTTTGCGTTAATGTTGTTCATGGTTAACATTGGCAGTAATTTTCCCTCTTTAACATGCTAAGAATTTCTTCCTGCTGGTCAGAGCAGATCTCTGTGCTGCTGATTAAAGATTGGTAAGTTCTTGATTATTTAAAAGGCATTTCTTAAACATCTAGGAAAAAAATGGCAAATTAATGGAAGTGGAATATTACTAGAAGAGCTTAATTTTATTTGAACTGTTGAGAAAAATAGACGCTGTCTTGAATTGAAAGCGTGGTCTGTGGCTTGCACATTTTACTGCCGTGTGTTATTTAAACTAAATGTGAAAAAATCCATTAGTTTTAGATATTGGAATAAATCTTGCCACTAGAATTTCTTCAGTTGTACACTTGAGAGTATACAGAGCTATGGGATGGCCAAGTCTGTTCCTGCAACTGTGAATTCATAATTTAATTTTCCTGAAATTTATAACAGATTAGAAAATGAATTGGGACTGTGAGAGGGAAGGAGGCAGGATTTTTTTTTCTTGTTCAGTACAGTGTGGTCAGAAATGCCAAAACCAAAGCTGGGGGACATCTTCTGGGGTAAGTAGTGCTTTGCACTACTGGTTTCAAACTACTTGAAGTACACCTGCCAAGACAGTAGATTGTGAACATGAACCTACTGTATACAGCACTTCTTCCTCGCATCCCTCACCCTTTGTAAAAGAAAGATTAAGTTCCACGTGGATCTTGAAAGATGAATTTTTACCAAACAATCCTGTCTAATCAGCAGAATGGAATAAACTCATTTTCTTACAAAGGTAAGAGTTCATAAGACTTTTTGACTAGTAAAAAAATTTATCCTCTCTTTGATGCATTTAATACCGATCCCAAATTAGCAAAGAAAACATGACTGTTCTTTAAATTATTTTAGGACAACATCTATCGGTTTGGAAGTAAGATTATAGGATCCTTGGCTTCATCTTACATGTATTTCTCTTAGTTTGCTTTCTCTTTATAGGTCAAAGTTTTACAGTGCTTGCAATTGCATACAATAAAGGTAATAAATTCTCTTTCTCTCTGACAATATTTATTTCTGTGCCTAACCCATCATTCTGCTGTCCAGTACCTAAGAAGGATAAGGTCAAATTGAAATTAAAGTTGTTCGTACAGTGATGAAAAATTCCAGTCCTGATTTTTACATACATGCATGTTTTGAATTAAGGTACTTGATTCAAGATACTTGAACACTTTCTGCATATCTTTCTTTTTCGTATTTCTACAGTACATCCTTGCTTTGCATCATTTAAACACCATTTATTTATTTTGTGTGAATACATACATTGGTTTTCATTATAAGAAAATAGGAAATACTGCTTTGTGAACCACAAATTGAGTGTCAGTTCTCAGTTTCTCTTATTATTATATTAAGTAATTTGTTTCTCCTGAGAAACAAGAGCAATACATGATTTCTCCTGGAAGTGAAAAAATAAAATAGGTAAGGCCAGACCCACTTGATCAACTGTGTGTGTACAAATATTTCTGTGCCTGTGTGTATATTTAAATAAATGCATTTAAGTATAAATATGTATGGTTATCTAATATATTGAACGTGTACAAAGAAGTACACAGTTATGTAGAAAAATACCCCTTTTTGTGCTAAAGGTTCGGTGCATCTGCCCCATTCTCATTGTCAGAAATGAGCAGTTTGGCCACTGTCAAAGGTATTGACAAAAGCAGGGTTTAATATGAATTTGTGAAAAGGAGACTTTACAGAGTTCATAGACAGAACCTTACTGCATGGGTTAAAGCATACCAAGGAGGATCAAATTAGAAGCAGCTTGGAATGATTCACATGGAAGCCAAACTGCAGAAGGGACTAAGGGTACAAAGGATATGGATGCAAAGATAAAGAGGCAAAATGGTGTAGCACCTCTTAATCATTGAGTACTTGAACATTTACAAAGTGACTCAATAGGGTTCACTACAATTATAACAATGACTTAACTGTGTTTGAGTTACCATTCATACTATCATCAGTTCACACACACACATAGGTAAAACAGTATGTACACCTATTTCTATGTGTGTAGAGGAACCTATCAAAAATAGGCACCTCTCAGGTTCAGTGAAATATTTGTATCAAATCCCTTTGTGTTTCCTACCAGGTGAGGAGCATGGATATGGGGGGGAATATCAGCCTAGGCCTCATCATCTGCAGTGGTGCTTCAACTCTCTCAAGCTTAAGGGTTTGCGAGCACTATAGACATTTTTTTCTTTTTTTTTTTTTTTGTTTCTGTCAATTCTCTGTGTCAGTACTCTAAGCAAAAATTAAGTTTTTCCTCTAATGATTTTTCCTACCCATTCCACTTCAAGCAGTTCAAGTTTTGATCACTGCAGTTGACATTGCTATAATGCTTGAGGCAATATGGAGTTAAATAAACTAGGTTGATTGTAAAGTTGTTTTGTTAAAAAAAATTAAATCCTTTAATCTTACACTGCCATGAATTTGTGTTGAAATTATGTACATATCAATTTACTCTGTTACCAAAGATAGGTTTCTATCTGCGTCTTAGGTAGAAGACACCTTATTTGCTGTATGAAGTCTAGAGAGTTTGAGGTATATTTCTGGATCTATCTCTTGCAGATTTTGCTTATGAGAGAGGGGAGTTATTTTGTTGGGGTTTTCTTAATGATATCACAGCTTACCTTGGTCACATTGATAAGCCACAAGAATAGATAAGCCTGCATTTTCAAGCTTCTTGTAAAAGTGAGTGTGTGGTGTGAAAGCATAGAATAACAAATGCTGACCCAGATGCATGATCGATTAAGAAATTGGAGAATTTAATTTATTTATTTTCTTGGGGTTGTCATCAGTCTGGGAGATGTTCTGGCTATTTGGTTTTGCTTTTTGGCTTTTCTAGATAGTTCCTTTTATTGTATCTGTAACTTAGCTGCTACTTTAAATGGATTACAATGTCTTGCACAAATACAGCTCTTTCTAAACTTCATAAGCAAATGAAGCCAGTGCATTATTTGTAAGAAGATGAAGCCTGAAACATGTGAATTGATGTCTGAGTAAGGGTTTGACAGGACTGGCACAGAGTACAGCTCTGACACTTGTTCTTAGTGCTTTTGACGGTGTTAATCACTGACAAGGCAACCTGCGTACAACATGAGTGCTCAGCATGTAGTTTCATACAGAAAAGCACTTCTACTCAAATTGATACTCAAAATACCCAGCAAACCCTTAATTTCCTCATAGCTTCTGTTGAACAGCCTAATGTTGGAAGGAAGAAATGAGACATGGCAGAACTGGATGGGGACGGAACATAGTGAGCACACGGTACCGCAAGGTCACGACTCCCTGGCTTTTCAGTTCAGTCACGATGGGGCTGGCAGGGCTCCAATTACTTCTGAACGACAGGATCCAAATTTACTGGAAGATTTCTGAAATTAATCCTTCTGAAGTTTAGTTCCTAGGATGAGCAGTTACTCTTTTGCCAGACTTGCAAGGGCATATAGGTCTGTGACATCATGAATTATTTTGTAAACATTCAATGATTTGACTGCTGTCTTTAGAGATGCCTCCTCTGTCTACATGGATATGTTTTCCTTGAAGAGTGACATACATTAAATTCTTCCAGCAAAGATTATAAAACAAACATTGCTGAGTTTTTTACTGATACTTCACTTTTTCTGTTATTAACTGCAACAAAAAAATCTTAAATATTTATTTTACTAGAGGAAGAAAATGAAATATAAAGGTTCAGATTGAGATTTACTAGTACATAAGACCACCGAACAGCTATTAGCAATCTACAAATTGAGTAAAATAGCTCAAGATGATACTAGTGAACTACTAGTCTTAACTAAAGCATCTCTCCTTTTTTTTTTTTTTTTTTTTTTTAGGTTTGGTTTTGTTGGTGGATTGGGTTTTGTGTGAGTTTTTTTGTAGTTTATCTGAACAAATAGAGATGTGCGCAGTACTTTGAGTGGAATAACAATCTTTTCCACTGCAGATCAGTTTAAAGTAATAATAAGGAAAAAAATGTAACTTAGATCTTCACAGTTACGTGACAACAGATCCTAAAGTCTGCAGTTCCTCTAGATGTTTTATACAGCTGGTAAACCTGTTTTATAAGCTGGAATTCTTTTCCAGATAATATCCTAGGGGAGTATACTCTGTAAGCCTGAAAGGAGGAGGGACAGCTTTGTAGACCCAAGACAGTATGCAAAGAATCTTAAAACTGCTTTTTAAACAGCCCATCACCTGCAGTTTGGAGCACACCCAAGTGTTGTGGCTGGCCAAGAGTCATGAGAGAGGAGTGGAGCTTCAGCAGCTTGTGCTACCTTAGAAAACTCAGGTTTGAAACATCTAGCTGTGGCTTCATTTTGAACTCTGAACTCACATAGGCAACTGTGTCTGTAAATGTGCAACTCCTCCACCACACTTTCCACGTTTTAAGTTATGGTATATATATCACTCCACAATTTTATGGAAGGTTGGAATATTCTTATCAAGGGACGTGAAGTGCATGGATCGCTGTGTGGCAGCAGTAATTGGCATGGTGAACTTCCACTTGTATATCTGTGCTAGTTAAAACAACCGCCTGCACTGCTATTAGGGACTGCCTGATGTGTTCCAGTGCAGCACCCAACAGACTTGAGGCATTGTCATTACAGGTCGTTTTTGCAACCTCAGCTTTCCTGAATTCTTCATTTATGTTGTTTCTTCAGTATTTATTAACAAAAAGTCAGGAAGGAAACTGGGCTGCTGACTTTTCATAGGAAGACAACAAGCTGAAAGTTGTAGAAGTTCTTCGCTGCAGGCGTGACATTTGGTCATTCAGCAGCAAAAAAAGCCTGTATGATAAGTACCTTCAGGTATGCAAGCTGCATGCAAAACAATAAACAAGAGTTTCCTGTCGTCCTCACTGGTTGGAAGGCAGGAGGCTGGCCGCTTAGGAGAGTCACTCCTTGGGGAAGGTGGTGATCCTCAGCTGGCTGATGGCAGGAGGCCCCTGCAAGGGGCAGGGCAAGGGGACCTCTGTGAAAGGAAGCAGTCTCTTGGTTTGATCCCCCAGTTCCTGTGAGCAGCTACTGTTTTGAAAAGAGGCAGTTTGAAAAGCGTTATTTGAGATCCGTGAAAGAAGAAGCCACCTGATATGGACTAATTGGAGTATACTATGGTTAATATTAAAGATGTCTTTAGAAATGCCCCATTGCATCTGAGTCGTCTTTCTGAGAATTTGGATGTACTTTTTTTCTCTGCATGGATTCCCTGAGCTGACAAGGAACAGTTTTACATCAAGCGCTAAGTTTCCTAAATGACTCAAGATTTAGCTAATTCTCATGAATTTAGAACAAATGCTGAAGTTTGAGAAGATTTTGACGTGCTGTTCTTGTTATACCAACACAAAGATTCATCCCAGCTTTCACTGCACTGCTTTGTGGTGGTGGTTTCACAAGTCGTATTTCTTCTACACTTGCTGAACCCCACTAGGCTGCTCTTCTGCCATAATGCATTCTACTGACAAAGCTGACTGTCAGTTACATTAATTAGCTATTGGTAGTGATTTGTCTCCTACAAGTCAAATATAGGCTGGAAAAAATAAGCTTATATCTTTCCATGCAATTTTAATTCAGCTCTCCTGTTATGTGTACTTTAGGATACAGATCCTCTTATTATATAATTGCTTAACCTGTTTGGGTTTTTTTCCCATTCTTATCTTACTTTATCCAGTGTATTAACTGTGGAAACTGAGATTTGGAGGACTACTGTAAATCTACTGAAATGTATCATTTCCTAGCTTTTAAGTGCTTCACCTTTTTTGGTGAGTGGAGTTGAGTTGGCTTGTGGTTTTTTTTGGTTCTGCCACCTTCATGACTTTCATTTAGGTTTGTTATTTGTATATGTAAGAAAATCTAGACTCAATTCTATCGCACTTTTGCATTCTGCTTGCCAATTCTGTATGAGATGGAATGATTTTGTATATTGCGTTATGTGAGGTGTTCAAAAGAATAATAAAAAAAGGAACTGTTGAGCACCCATTCTAAAAGTTTTATTCTGCTCAGATAGAGACTGAGGTATCCATTTAACAGAAAAGATTATTCTGTTACGTAGTTGTTTAGTCATGGGATTGTTCCCCTTGCCTCTGGTGATTACAGCTGCTGGTGTCATTATTTATTTTTATTCACTGAAATTGAAACTCTGGGTCAGTTCTGTTATCAGGGAAATCCATTTGCATTTTTTAAGACTTCATAAGCTTGGAATTCTAATAGAAGTATAGTATATGGTACCTAAGTTTATTCAGGCAGTGCTTTTCTGTAGGTGTGGTATGGCACTTGGCAGAAAAACGAAATGAGAGACCTTGGCTCTGTGATATCCAGCATCTAAATGTCACATGTCTAAACAGGACCCCTTAGATCTGTTTTGTTATTCTCAGAAACTGCGGAATCTTTTCAGGAATGATAAATTACTTGGATCGTGATAACAACTGAGCAGTTGCCCCATACAGCACTTGTCACTCTCAAAATAATTTAAAGCATTGTCAAATCACAAAGCACCCCTTTTCATGGGTTTGGGGGAGCATTCAGCATCCCTACCTTAAACAAAGAGTTTGAGCAACTTCTTCAGAGGGAACCTGGACCTGATGTGGCAGAAGCCACAAGATCCCTCATCCCTCCTTGATTCCTGCATACTTTTTTAAGATTCACTTTGAGAGAGATTCCCATCATAGTCCAGAAGCGTGCCCCAAAATTATTAAGTATCTGCCTGTACATTCTGGACAATGAATGAAAGATTGAATGGTTTCTCAGTTTGGTGGGAAATTTGTCACAGGTTTTCTTTATTGGTAATGGACATTTACTGTGAGATTGCTTCATGGAAGGCCAGAAATAGGCAGGTGTTAGAGGGGGTGAAAGAGCTTCTGCACTTGGACAAATGAGGAAGTGCACATCATGACCCAGGAGTGGGGAAAGGAACCGGGGAATATTGGATTATCTGTGAGGAGTGGTTATAAATCCCATTAGTACTTCCCTGATAGAAAAGGATGTCTTTTTATCTTTGATAATCTGTATGATTCTTTATTGCAGGCGTGGCTGCTGTGTAAGAGCTGGGCTAGCTTTCATGTTTCAAACCCCAGTGACACCTTCTGCTGTGGGTTCCTGACCTTTGGCTTATGAACCCTCTGAAATTTCTGTCAGGAGACTGAGCATATCTCAGGTGTTGTCCCGTGGGTATCTGTACTGGCGGTTGGGGCTGCAGATATGTGTGCAGCTCACTGTGTCCGTACAGCTGTTGGAGCAGTCTCATAAGCAAGTATGAACTCTCTCATTTCCCACAGTATTTTTTCTATTTAAAGCCCTCAAATCACAGAGCACTCAATTTAAGTAGTTCATGCACTTTGGAATTGAAGAGACTGCCTTGGAGAAACTCTCCAACTGCAGCTGAATTAATGCTAACCAGGGCCTGAGGATTGCTAGAAATAAATAACGAGTGGATAAGGGGCTGAAAAACCTGGCAGAGTTTCAGAAAGCAAAGGTGGGGTGGCTGGGGAGCATCATCTTATCTAAATGGTAATTTCTATTCTGTACGGTAATTAAAACACATAGTGTACAAACTAGCATTTAGCAAATCTTTCTGAGGATCTTTTCCTAAGGGGATGTTTTGGAAGTAAATCGTGAGTTGTACATGCCTGCTCAGCACAGCCCGTAAGAACTGTACTAAGCAAACAGTCCAAATTATATGCTGTCTTTAAGCAATGAAGTTTTATATATGTTGATAGTTTTGGAGAATTGTTTTTATTTTGTTCATAATAATGCATTTTGGATATCATTATGTCAGAGAAGGAACAAAGCAATGTTTGCGAATCAGTAGAGATGAACAGTTTTAGATGGAGAAGTCTGACTCATGAATACAGACAGGAGTCATCAGTTTTAAAAGAAAATTTTCAATAGGAATTAAGAAGTTTTGCTTATTTCTAATGAGTCTTCTTCATGAAGACTGCTTGAACAAACTTATCCATGAACCAGTTTGGATGAGTTAAACCTGTCATAGGTGGGTCTGGTTGTCTTTTTATTGTAGGTGTAGAAACAAGGTTCCCATTTAGTAATCAGAAAATATTTACATGGCAGGCATGTTTTTCATCATCTTGTCAGTTGTGCTTTCTTTGAATACATGAGTCTGATTTGTAGGCATCCTTGCTTCTTTGTAACATCCCATGTACTGAGTCTTGGGTGGAATGATCTCATGCACTGGAAGAGATGGGTACTGCTGATACTTTATTTGCTGCTGTGCCTTATTGTGAAACATAGGCACGTGACACCTCAAAAAAAAATTCCCCCTGCAAAATATTGCTCATTTGAAAAACAGTAGAATTACTTGTATTTGTAATAATTGCAATGATTCCAGGTGCAGCAAATTAATAACAATGAGAGCCAAAGATCTGTCTTCCACTAGGTTTACAGGCAGGGATTTTGATTTTTGTTTTTTAAACTTTTTCAGAGGGACAAATATTCCCTGCTGTGGGAAAGAGAAGTTATAAATGCCTATGTGGAATTAGAAGGTATTTAGAAATGAAATGCAACCCTGTGCCCCAAATACAAAATTGCGTGTGGTTTGCCTGGGCATTTCAGGAAAATCCACTGATCCACTGTCCTAATCTAATCCAAATAATTAGATTTTGGATTAAGGTAGGCTATAGTCATCAAAATCAGTACAGGTAGAGATAATTTTTGTCCAGCCTGAACCCTCTCTTATTATGCCTAGGTTTTTTTTCCTATTTATAAACCTCTGTATCTTTCACTTCAATGATTAATCTACAGGCAGAGAGCAAAAGTTATTAAGGCTAGAAACAGACAAAAAGATAAATGCTGACCTTTCTAATTGGCTCTTGAAACCTGAAATATTTACTGCTCGGAGGATTTATAATGTTTGTGGAATGATTTGTCATCCAAACTAAGTATTCCTTCCTTCTTCATGAAGCCATGCAAACCTCAGATAAATAAATATCTGTTGATGCCTCCACGTAATGGATTTTTTTACATCATAGTAGAAAGGAATCTTACTTCCAAACAATTCACAATAAACTTCAGTAGCCAAGTATCATCATGGCTAGGCTTCACGAACGAAGATTTGAGGGGCTCTACCCACGCTTGCTACAAGCGCGCTGATGGCTAAAAAGGCCAATGCGAGATAGACAAGGCCGGTTGCAGAAGGTACAGCAGAAAGACTCCCCAGGTGATATCGACAAGACGCGATTCTTTCTGCGTTGTCTTTTCTCCTCGAGAGTGATCCTGCGTGTGTTCTCAAAAGCAGCAGCAGCGTTATAGATGGTGTGTCTCCAGTATACTTTACTATTGGTTCCCTCACTTGGCTTTGCTAAGTGTGATCATGGCTGGAAATGAATGGTTCGCTTTTTTATCTGAAGTCTTTGGCACCAGGAATCAAGACCTAATCATTCTCTGCATTGATGGGTAGCAGAGCATAACGGCTCTCTCAAAGCCGACAGGGTGGTACTCTGTTCTTTGCACGTGTTCTCTGAGTTAGTGGGAAGGGCTATAAAACCTGTGGTTCTTTGCTGCACTGTGGATTTGATGTTTTCAAGACTAACGTGGAGGGTTTTTTTTCTCTGCTAGTAGTGAAGCTGAGATGTCTGATGGTAGCCTAGAAAGCCTGACTGTGTCACCACCGTGAATGGGCTTGTTTTAGCTGTGTTCTGCAAACTAGCTAGGATTAACTATTTGCATTGCATTGTATTACAGCAGGTTTTATTCACAGGCAATAGTAACTTCAGCATTTCACTGACAAATCTATAGTCTCTCCTCACAATAAGAATTCGGTTAATGTGATGAAGTGGATTGCTTTTGTTGCAGTGTTGATCTGTGAAAAGTGGCTGTGAAAAGAATGCTAGACAGTACTGTACTTTGACAAAGAGGGGGGGAAAAAGGCAAGCATAAAAAACTCAAAAAGACTTTTCCTGTGGCTTTGTTGCTGTGATAAATGCAGTAAGTTCCAGCGTCTTCTGGAAGCGAGTCTTTAAAACAGGCCTGACACACAAAAGTGCAAATGCACTGAGCTAATCTTGAAGAGTAAGTAAAATCACATTGTGTTTGACTTTAAAAGGAGTGGTAAGCTATCCTACTGGGCCTCTGATGGATAAATGAATATTGATGTTTCAGAATCAAAGTCTCCCATGTAAATTCACTCCTAAGTGTTATGTAACAGCTGAGGATTTTAGGAGAATTATGACGTAAAAACCTGATGTTTATTTAATAAACTGATCGTTAATTACATTTAAACAATTTACTTCTGGGGTGAAATGAAGAGTAGCTTTGCAGCTCTTATTATTTTAGTTGCAGCATCTGTTGCAAGCATAAGTTTCTCTTCCCTGCTGGATTGATGCTGTATGAGTATTTTTGGCAGTGCTTTATCATATCTTGGTTGCTTCTTTATTTTGGAAGGGGTCATATAT
Source organism: Empidonax traillii (assembly GCF_003031625.1). Classification (NCBI taxonomy): domain Eukaryota; kingdom Metazoa; phylum Chordata; class Aves; order Passeriformes; family Tyrannidae; genus Empidonax; species Empidonax traillii. The sequence continues at coordinate 140,980 of NW_020955839.1, forward strand.
GCCCACTCCATGAGACACTAACTGGTTTGCTTGGGACAAAGAGCAGGAGCAAATTGTTGAGCCACTGTAACTGGTTTTGTTACCTCAGCAGAGACTGTGGAACAGAGACTGTGGAAATAGATGCAAGTGTTTTAGAGAAGAAAGAGTTGGTACCTGACCTGCTTCCAGGTCAGCAGTGACCCAAAGCCCTACACAGAAGATCAGTTTAAAAGGTAAGAAAGTCAGTATTATCCTGTTGAACTAAAACCAGAACATCTTACAGCATCAGTTCTTCCCAAAAAATCCTTCTTTTCCAAGGTTAATTAACCCCAAACTTTGCAATGAAAAGCTGAGTTTCTAGTTAGCCAGAGCTAAGTACAAAATTTACATTTCCTGAGAGAGTAAACAGTTTCGATATAATGATGCCCCAGTTTGAAGATAATTCCTGCAGTCGTCTTTTCCTGTGGCCATTAGCGGAACAAAAGCAAACATGTTGCTCCTACTTGAGCCTGTGGTATGAGACAGTGTACACAGCAAGCACCACTGGGGGTTGGCAAGAGCTGTTTGGGGGAAATATTTAAGTGAAAAATACTATATTTCCCTCCCCTACACGCCTTTTGACAGCATGGATTTGCTTAGTTTCTGGGGGAGTCCTGATTTCACACACATTAATTAAAAAAAAGTATATGCACAGGTTTTACACTGTGTGGGCTTACTAGTGTTAATGCAGAGAACAGTGGTCTGGTGTTGCCCTGTCTAAACATGGGCTTTATTTGTTTTCCTTCTTTTATAAAGGAGCTTCGATGGGGGAGTCGATACATCAGCTGATAAAGCAAAATACTGAATACTAGTACTAAAGCCACTTCTTTGTTACCCATGTGTTGATCCTGGTACCATCCCCTGTGTCTGATACGCACAGTGCAGTGGGATCACTGGTGGGCTAATCCATAGGTGGTGAAAACACCAGCAGGGATGTTCAACCATTTCACATGAAGATCTAACTGTTCAGCCTCTGGACATATGTGGAGTTACAGGAGCTTTCAGCAAAGGATTGCAGACTGTGCACGTTTTCAGTGAAGGAAGTTTCAAGAAAACTTTTTCATAAAGACTGAGAGTTTGCTGTGGTAGTGCTGACAAGTGCCTTTCATGTAGCTGTGGTTCGAACAGGAGAAAAAAGGTTTCAAAATGCTGGTGAAAACCGGGGGCTTTAAGCTTAATTAGGGCATGTATGTTGTAAAATGAATTGCAGGAGGGGAGAAGTTTCCACCTCATATTTAATCATATTTTTACAACTTTTTATACAATAATTATGTGGTTTACTCTGAACATCAAGTTATATTGGGAAGTAGATGGTATAGGCTGAGTCTGAATGTTAAGTGTGAGCAGTCTTTAAAAAGCAATTAACTTAGAGAGGTGTACTGAGTGATAAATGGGGGAGGAGGCAAGCAACTGTAAATGATCTTGCTGTAACAGTTTCATGTTCAAGAGATGTGATAGGGAAGCAACTCATGCATTGCCTGAATTTCTACTGGGCTTTTGCACAGGGCAAATCCTGGAGCAGCACAACATTTGTTGAATGCAAGGCTTCAGCTGCCAGTTTGGATTTTCCCCGTGGCTTTCCTTTGCCCACAGTATTGACGACTGTTTAATTACATAAAGATCATTTACTGAATATAACATAACTAGTTATAAAAAGTTTATGGTTTATTATGGTGTTGGAAGACACTGAAGAAGTGAGATTTTATCAGTCTAACTCTTTCCTCCAGTGACTCATGGACCTGTATGCAGCACGCTGCCAGTTGAATGATTTACAGCTGGGGCACGTGTTTGAAACTAAACAGGGTGAAACTCTGAAGAGGTTACAGCAGTACTATCAGGTTATCTAAGGGGCCTTTTGACTACTAATCAACTTAAATATTTTCTTTGTATGCTGTTCTCTCACCCATGCAGGTGTGTCTGACTGCCAGTCACTTTACTGGGGGCAACACGTGTACAGGAGCTGAACAGCCCCCCTGAGGCTTTTATTTAGATGGATCTTTCAATCAAGCATTTCTCTTCCCTCCAGAAATGACAGACAAGACCCTGAAGTAATAGAATTTGTGAAGTAAATTTAGAGAGATGCAACGGGTGATGAGTCACTACTTCAGTTCAAGTAGCTGTATTTTAAAATGCTTATTTTGTCTGTAACCTAAAATTCTTCCCAAATATTAGGCTGCTTTTAATCCTTTACGGAGTTCAGAGAGAAAATTATTTACCAAAGGTAGGGAAGGTAAATTATGACACTGATTCAACTTGCAAAAAAAAGGAAAATTTAATTTCTGTACTGTATTAAAAACTAATTTCTTTAGAGACTGTCCAGGTTTTCAAGTTTCTAATTCGCACAAGTGCAGTAGAAATTATTTAATATGAAAAGCAGCAATATTTTGAAATATTAGTAACTTTTATAAATGTTGCTGCAATTACTATATTTAAAAGTACTTATATGGAAATAATTCAGAGCTAAGTAGAGTAACTTACTTCAGAGGCATCATCAAATACCACCAGTTGGTACATAGTGACTCTGTGTTGTTCTGTCACTCACCAAGCTTGGGTGCCTGCTGAGAACTGTCTGTGATTTGGTTCCTCAGGAGTGTGAGACCTTGCACGCCAGGATCATACCCCAGCCCTGCTACACTCTGCTCACCCCTGCCTTCATCCAAGGGTGATGTGAATTTGTCCCTGGCTGGCTGTGGGGCAGGATCTTGCTGCGCTGGGGATCTCATCAGCAATATACCATCTATAACTAGGGGAACTGGAATTGGCAAGTATGTTAGTGTATTCTTTATTCTTATTAAAAATGGAAAATATTTTAGTATTGTTACTGATGAACAGTTTCTTGGTTGTGCAGATAAGGCTTGCTTTTGTTGAGGACTTGCCACTATTAAAGCATTTGAGAGCACAGTGATAAGTATCAGCAATAAGCAAAACTCAGTAGCTATAGATTAGATCATTGCTGTGAGGAAAAGATATTACCAGAAAGGACTGTGTCTTCTGGCACAGTGCTGCACACCTTGCCTGTGTTTGTGTGGTTTATTGGCTCTTGGCTATCTTGCATTAAAAGCTACTCCAGACCACTGTTGTGGTCCTGAAAATGGAGCACAAATTTGAATCCAAAAGACTTCCTGAACTTGGAGTTCAGCAGTCACCAAGGGGGGCAGAAAATCAGTGCTGCCTGTGACAATGTACCAAGAAATGGGGGAGAAATCAGACTCAAAGGCTCAGTAGAGGAGGTTTCAAGGATTGCCCATTCCATTAGTTATGGTAGTGTTTTTTTTAGGAACAAAGACTCCGTATACATTTGTAATTCATTGCTTATATTGTTGGCCACTTCTATTTTCAGTAATACTTAGAAGTACGTTGTGAGTTGACATGTGTTTGCAATAATTAGTTTAAAATACAGGTATAAAGGAATAGGACTTGGATGGGTTTTTCCAAGTCTTTGTTTCTTAACATGTTTTTAAATGTTTTGTTTTATATTGCTTGTCTGAAGTGCAGATCAAGTCAGCATTGCAGCAGCCACCGTGTACAGATGTATGAACAACATCATTTTGTAAATATCAGTTGATGTATCTTTGTGTGTTTTATGAAACGTAACATAAAAGGCACATTCCTTGCCAGAACTTCCTTTGTGCTGGGCTTCTCTCTAATGTAATTTCCATCAGTAAAAGAATAAAGAGAGCATGGGTTTGGGCCCATTTTACTTGGCAGTGCACAAAGGAAAAGAAGGTTGGGGGCTGGGGGATGTTGAGAGTATTATTTCTCAGCTACTTCACACAAAGAAATACTGTACTGCTTTCAGAAATCTCTGGGTACAAATGCCTCCTGTCACAGGCGATCAGTGTACACAGCTGTGCAGAATACTGCAGTATGTTATGAAATTGTTGCCCTGGACTCAGTACAGGAAGGCTGGAACTGGGCAAGAGACATAGGTCTCATTTTCCGCGCTCAGGTGGTTGCTAATTGTGGAACAAGAATCGTTTTAGTGAGCAGCTCTTTGGAAATGGCATTGTCTAACACAGTGCACTTAAAGGACGAGGCTCACCTAGTGCAGTTCCTCTTGGAGAGAGGCTGACTTGGAATGACTGAGGGTGTCTGTCTGTCTGCCTGCCTTTGGGCCATGTGCAGTCGTGTACTGTTGTACTGGAAGGGGTAAGAGGCAACCTCCACGGCTTGCACAGCACTCACATGGACTTGGCCTTCTGATTTTGTCAGTATGTTTCTGTCACAGCCCTGATGGTGTAAAATTCAGTCAGTTGGTCTTTTCCCTGGTTTGAATTTAACAGAAGAACTTGGTTGGATGTTCCATCTTAAAAGGGATCCAAACGGTGTGGGAGGGCTGGACGTTTTGGGGACTTGTTATTTCACGCCTTTACATCTGTAGCGGTAGATGTCCTACCAATGTCATCTCAACCCAGTAAGTTTGACTGTAGAACACAGAGTGCATGGCTTTGTGTGCTGCTGGCAGAAGTGTTTTCTGCCAGTTCTCTAAGCAGGAGCGAAGATCTTACATCAGAGGGGTGAGGAGGGAATAAGCCAGTGAGCCACTAGACCAGACAGTCCTGCTTCCAAAGAGAAGAGAACAGCTATGACCACTTGCAGGTACCCTGCTTCAGCAGCTGCCTGAAGAGGTCAGGAGGAGAGACTGTGGGCTTGGCATGCACTGAAATTGTTCTTTCGTAGCCCCACACACAGAAAGGCAAAAGGTAAAGAGCTGAAGTTCCTCAAGTTGTACACATGGGCACTCTTCATGCTTGGTAAACTTATGTCCCTATTGCTCTCTTTTAAATAATCTGTGTAATACTGAAAATGAGATAACAGTAAATAAAATGCTCAGCCTACTTTGCAACTCTCAATAAACAGATCTCTGCATTTTATGTTATGTGCTCGTTTGGTTATCAGATGTTTCCCGCAGTCCTGCTGCTTAATGCTCTTCATGCATCTCTCTTTTGGGCTGAGCATATGAATTTTCTCTCTTAATTATAAACTTGCACTGCTTAAACTAGTGTAGTAATGATGAGCGTGGCCATTACTTCATTAATGTGTGAAAAGAAAGAAAGATTCAACTCACTTGATTTCTGCTGATCACAAGTGCTTTGAAGGCAGATGACTTTATTCTCACACTTAAAATTTGAATATACTATCTTTTTTATGCTTGAAACATGACATTTCCTCATTAGTTGACTTACTGTGAGAACAAACTCTAATCTAGCTCTTTGACATAAAACAGAAACTGAAAATTTTATCTGACTTATTTGAGTTATATTGAATTCCATCAGATTTTCGTGGTGTCCTTTCATTTTTCAGTTTTCATGAAAGTGCTTCATTTAAAATTTAGTTTTAAGATACAGTTTCTTGCTGTTGGTACAGTATTGCAAACTGTTCTATTTGTAGTGTGTCTCTGGTACATGGCCCAGTTCAACAAGCTGAGGCAGGGGGAGGACATTTGGAGATTTGAGAGGAGACACAGGCCTGTCTGTACTTTCTCATGTTTGTTTAGGCTTTTGTTCATATCAACCATTCAGTTTCCAATACCATTTTTGGGATTTTTTTTTGGTTCTTGCAGTTGAGGAAACACATCAATATTTGTGATTCTAACGCATTTTGAAGCAGAATTGGCATATTTGTTTGCTAGTATATTCTAGCAAAATTGTATAGGCACTGCACGATGAAAACAACAGATTCTGCCTCCGAGTTTCCCATTTTATTCACAGCAAGATGGGGAATTGCGATGTGCGAATGATGGGCACTCTGTATTTGAGTAAACTCTTTCCTTTTTTAGTCTTTCAGTCTGGTCTTTCCTCACTATTTTGTTTCTCTCAAGCATTTATGTATGGTCAGTTTAACATTTTCCTTCAATAGTTTCTGAGGTTTTGTAGATTCTTTTGATTGCTTACTCTTGTACTTCCCTTCAAAAGAAGCTTCTGTCCCTCTGTAGATAGTTTTGCAGCTTTGCTCAAACTGCCAGGTCACAAATCCTGTACCTTCAAGTGAACTGTAACTTTGTGTTTAACATGGGTCAGGTTTTAACTTTGTTTGCTTTTAAACATGGTTTCATTCTTTACCTCAGTGGTAAAGGCTTGCTGGCTGTTTCTCTGCAAGCACACGGTGTTCCTTAATATTTGCTGTTGGTGTGGATGTAGGCTACAACTAACAGTAAGAAGAAAGGTTTTTATCAATATTTATGTAAGGTGTGTGGTTTATTTTTCCGCACTGGATGGATGTGTTGTTAAATAATAACACCCATAGCTCAGTATTATTTCTAGGTAAGTTTATAAAAGAGCACACATTACTTGAAGGACTAGGTATTGAGTTTTTTCTCCTAAACTGTTGCATGGAGAGTACTGTTCAGTATATAATGTACTAGACTGCAGCGTGTTCTCTAGGTGGAAGGAAAGGTATATATCATACTCTGGTGACATGTATATAATTAGTTCTGGGGAAACAAGAGTGAGTTATGGTTTGTGGTCATCTCTGTATTAAAATAGGTTTGTGTTATTTTCTTAAACAGATATAGAATGCTTTAACCAAATTGAAGTAGTTCTGGTAGTGCATTTTTCCTTCCCTTGGGTAGGACATCCTGCACTCTGAGGGCAGAAGGGAGTGTCTGCAAATTACCTTAGCATGGCACAAGAAACTTTAATTGCTCCTGCATATCATTTATAGTTTTGTTTTAATTCTGCCTCAGACTTGGCTTGATGTGGTGGGCTTTGGGGCCACTTTCGTTCTGTGGTGTCAAGCTCTTCTGTACAACTGGCTTTGCCACTGGCTGAAAACTCTGTGAGGAGGAGGGACATGCATTTCCAAATTGGTTGGTGACTGGTTAAAAGGGTAGGTAAATGCTGAAGAAAACCAAGGCTGCCTCCTGCCTGGCTGACCAAAATAAGGCCAGATGGGTATTTCAGCCAAACAGAATTCGTCCCTTGGAGTGATTTAAAGCACAGTCTGAAGCTGTGTGAGGGAGAGGTTTGTGATGAGCAGATTATTTCATCCAGCATCTGCAAGAGTCGGGGTCTCTCGATCTCTTCTGTATTGTTTTGTTTTGTCTTTAAGGAAGGTGACTTTTAAGTATGACACTGCGTTTCCTGTCCTGCCGGGGTGATGGCTGCGGTCCTCAGTGGTGGTGGACTGCAGCCGGTTGCCATGGCAATAAAAAGCCTCCCCGGCCAAGGAGCTGCTCCATCGCTGTGTCTTCCCTGGGAATTTGCTACAGCGGCAGAGACATCTTTCCCTGCTAGGGAGCTGAGCTGGCTTTGAGTATCTCATGGGTGATTGAAATGTACTGACCCCATCTGATGTGATTTGGGATCATAGGGATGAGGGTGCTTATTTTTAGCCTGAAAGGGTATCCTGGCATATTGAAATACATCTGTGCTTTCGTGTGGAACATACATTTTTGGAGTACTGTGTTTCTTCTGTCTAGCAGGGTTACCTTGCCCTCACCTGCTCCCATGCGAGAGCACAAGTACCACATCGGACTTCCTTCGCTACATCAATCAAATCCTGTGTTTAGTCGCTGTTCTCTGGCTTTGTAAGTTACATTTCAGTATACTGTGAGCAGGAATAAAGACAGTTCTTATATAAGCCACTTTAATTGAGTTTGTAGACTTTAATACTCCATTCTGAACTCATTTGCTGCCCTTCAACTTCAGTGACTTCAGCAGCACGTCTGATGCACCAGATGGTAAGAGAGGTTCACGTCCGAAATGCCCAAGCACTGCAGCGAGGGGAGGCAGCTGGGAGTGCTCCGTTGTATGTTTCCATTTTCCTGATGTGACCTTTCCATCAGAGGATAATCCTGATCCTCACGTGATCTAAATATCCATTGGTTAGAAGGGAAAGTGCTAGCTGTTTCTGTCTACAGACAAAACATGTCCTGAGTTTCAAAGCTGTTGTATTCCCTCACTCTCTGCACACATAGGAATTTCATATAATCGAGCTTGTAAACCATGGACTGTACTTTCATAACTTTTTTACCTCATTTTGCCTGCTGTGGGTGCTGCCATGTAAAGCAAGCAATGAAGGGAATACTCAGTAGGGTTTGTTTGAAAAGCTTTTATAATAGTTTATTTTACAACCTGGCCTCTGTGCGGGTAAAATATAATTACAGCAAGAGATGTGTTGTAAATGATGCTAATTCAGAAAATACATTAAGTGTGTATCATCAAAGTTTTTATCTCTGAAAGTTCTAATTTTGTAAAAATACTGGAAAGCAATGGAAATAGAAGCCTAGTTGCATTGTAAATAGTGCTGAAGTATTTTAGTAACTAATGAGCAGAACATATTTTTTTTCTTTTAATTTTTTTCAAATGGCATTAGTATTCCAAACAGCAAAATCCCTGGCTGGAGAATTGTAGAAATTATGATTGCTCATTAGCAAATAGAATACAGATGTTCTGTTCAGTTTGCCTGAGTGCTTCACATAAACACCTTGGGGAGTGACTGGCACAGAGTACAAAACTTGATAGCATAACTGTGCTAAACACTTTGGGGCTGGCAACAGGAGCGGAAGCATACCATGTAATTTTGTAAAATTTCATGTAATTTTTAATCATTTGTAGTGTTTGTGTAACGGGACAACTTTCGTGTGGGAAGTACGGGGCGGTGAGGTGGGGGAGGTGTCTCTACAGGGCTGTCATCAACACCAGAAAGTAGAGTTGAGTCAACTTTATGGAGATCTGTTCATGTCTTTTTGGTTGACTTTCTACCTTCAACTTACAAAGAAGTAAATTTCTATCCCCCCTCGAGGTCTGTATCCATTGTATGGTTCTGTATTTCTGTGTTCAGTTACCCAGAATTTCTTGGGCCTCTGAGCTAGCATCCTTTTGTTTCTTTTCTCATATGTCTTCAGGTAAGAAATCTGTTGTTCCTCCTCTCCCTTTCTTTCATTCCTCCATCCTCCCCTGCCGAACAGTAATCACAACAATAATAATCTCAACAATTTAACAATTTTTTAAAAAATTTATTTGTAATTGTTCATGTGCAGTGACTGTTTTCAAGGATATATTAAATAAGGACTGGATTAATAAGGCACCATTAGGAACTTCCTGATAGTTATGTGTTAGTGGCTGTGGGCTTTTACATCCCAGCATGATATTACTAAATTCACAGTTTTCTGCCAATGCCAGTAGTGCTTAGGGAGCAGCTGAAAGGGGGGGTGCCCTATCTCTGCTGAAGGAGCCAAGAGAATCAAGCCTCTCCATGTCCCTCACTCTTGGACTCTGATCCTTGCAGGATTTTGTGACATTTCCCTTTCAGTGAAGATGTGAGAATTGTTTGGGGTTTGAAACCTGTTTAACAAATGGTGGATCTTTTTTGTGCAATTGGGTGGACTTTGAAAGGAAAAGGATTCCCAGCTGTGATATTCCTCTGGCTTCTCGCCATTATGTGTGTTTGTGTTGCGTTTGTTTAGTTGCCAGGGCCAGGTTGAGAGGAAGCTGCATGAACTTGGAAAGTTTCAAAATGCATTTATTTTATTAAAGAATATGTTGATTCCAGTGGGCTCTTTTGGGTTGTATTGGTTGGTTAGTTTGGGGTTTTTATACTGGTTTGGTGGGTTTTTTTTGTTTGTGTTAGTTTTGTTTGATTTTTTTACATTGGGTAAGAAGTCTTCAAATTGCTGCCATAAAGGCATGCAGCAGTAAAATTTGGCTTCAAAGCAGTACCTATTTCATACTGCAGCTCAGCTACCATATTCCAGACCTGATTGCCTGCTGCAGCTACTCTGCAAAATTATTGTGCAATCCTTGGCAAGCAGTTATTAAAAATGGTTTTGTGGAGGCTTATTAGACTATTTAAAGTAGATTTTTCTTTTCCACCTTAGTGGAAAAGTCTTAAAAGTATTAATGTCAACACTGGGAATTGGTCAGATGATATAAATGAGAAGATGGCATTGGGCACCCAGAGAGCTGGTTACAGCCTTGGGGCTTGTTACTTGTGAGCTCCCACCCCTATTTTAAGCAAACACTCAAAACTAAATGGAGCTTATTAACGTTCGTTTGCCCTGCTGAGTTGAAAACAGTCTGTCTAAATGTAAAAGAACATAGTAGGTATCAAAGTTAAACTACTTCTAGACGTGGAATCAAATTAAAGTGAATTGAAACAAGTTGGATCAGCATGAAGTGACTCTGTTTGTAAAGAGTACTTTGCATTTCTAAATCTTTTCACAGCCATAATTGAGAGAAGAATATCAGGCAACTTCACTTACAAAGCTGCTGTTTGCTTCCTCCTCTTGCCCTAAAGCAAACAAAATAGGCAGGCTCCCAATTTGGAATCCATTGAATGAACCCAAATCACTTATGTGCTGTTTAGTTCTTGTGGCAGCAAGGCAAATGGATGTGAAAAGAGTAGCCAAACAAAAAAGGCAAAAACCTTGGCCCTGTTGTAAGGATTTGGAAACCCAGTAGTTCATCAATTATTGGAGCTGCAGGATAAAGGCACGTAGGTAGAAGCAAGCTGAAAGTAAAATGGCTCATCTGTGAGATGTGCAGGAATACTTGTGATAAAGATTTAAATTTCAGTGTCATCTCCTTTCTGTTTCATTGCACCTTCAATAGGTATTGGAAATCACATTAACAAATAGCAATTTGTTAATTGCTATTAAGGGTGTGAAGGAAAGCATGTTAAAGAAGAAAATTAATGAATATGTTAGCTTAATGACACTGTCGTCTGTTGTAAGAAGATAGATCCGAGAGAGGTGTTAGTGAGGAGGTAAGGTTTCTTTCCATCACATTTAAAAAAATCTGAGAAATTGTAGACTTCAGGACAACTACAGCAATTATTGTCAGCCAAGACACATGTAGCAGGAGGCAGTCTTTACCTGAAAAAGCTTGCGGAGTGAGTACACCAGCCAGGCAGCCCATGCAAAGGAAAAAAATAAAGCTTCATCCATTTGGAAGGGAGGATGAAACACATTACCTGAAACCACAATGTCTGCTTGGAAATAGGATGTGAATTTGAAGCCATGCTACTCCCAAGGTTTTGCTGGCACGGGTTTGCTAGACCTAAGTATAGCTGAAGTAGAATTGTTCCTGTATATCTTACTATAGGGTCCATTCTTGAATAGGGACCCAGTGTTTAACAGACAGTGTCTAGATGGATTGAGCCTTCCCATCACTGCCTACAGGTCTGATGTACTTTTCTTTGAAATTGATAAATGGAGTGGTAGAGAATTGTTGCTGTGATATGAATTATTCCCACTGTTATTAAATAATAAACATGACCACAGCGACCTACTCACTCTCTAAACTGGATTCCTTCTGTGGCTTAATCTTGGTAATGGCTTCATATTTGAACTACAAAATGTCATGGGTGAGCTGTGAGCTTCTGAAGAAAGGGGCAGCAGAAGGAAGTTGGTAGATTGATACCATATCATGTGTATCATAAAGTAAGGTAGTAAAAAGCCCCAGGAAATTATATTTCTTAAGTAATGCAATCAGAATTGCACTTAGACAGAGAAGATTGCTTTGTATTTACTAGCTGTGTTTACTGCTTTTTCTAATGTGCCTAAGGAAACTTCAGGAAGTGGAAAATGGAGTTCTAGACCTGAATCTGTATAGTTACTTTTGGGAATAACACAGCAAAATGAGTGAGCTTGATTTGCTACACAGCAGATGCCAGGATTATATGATGTGGAAGGAATTTTTTACTTTTAAACCCTTTCAGTGTGATGACGTGCAGGGGAGAGGAAGGAGGGGCTGACATAAGTGCCCTCGTGTTTTGTTAACCTCTTCAGTGCTCTGAATCCAGAAATACCAGTTGATTCATGCAAGCACAGCCTGTGTGTGTAGGTGGATGCTACCAAAACAGTAATTAAATGTAGTGTGTGTTTCTGGACTAGAGCTAAAAGGGAACAGAAAATAATACTATTTATTCTGTGGTTCGTACTGTGCTGCTATAAACAGAAAATGCGGCAAACAGAGAGAACTGAGTTCACATGAAAATTGATGAAGAGTACAGTGTGTCTTTTTTGGTGTTTATGCATTATTTAAAACGAGTTTAGCAGACTATAAAGCTTTTGATTATAGTCAGCTTGTAAGTGTGCTCTGCTACATTGTGCAGCATCTCAAAATAAAATGGACCAGCAGTTGTTTACACAAGCTAAAGACTTTCAAGACCAGCTCATGGGAGGAGCAGATGGTATTTGGGCATTGTGTTGTGGTCTTGCAGTCCACGCAGTGCCATGTTGGGCTGATTCATGAAGCTCCCTTTGCAGAGGCATCATAGTGAGCTTCTTCACTGGGAGGAGAAGAAATATTTGAATGAACTTTCTTGTCTTTTGTGCTGTCTTTAGTAAATTCCATTGACGGCTGCTATATGTAAAGAAAGTGACAAGAGTATATCAGAGCCTTTATTAAAATAAATTGGTGTCCTTTGCAAGCAATGATCCTGCCTTTCAGGAGAGCTGTCTGTGTTGGCTGTGGTAAGGGTAAGAAGCCATGCAGATAAGGTTCAGCCCCGGGTGTTTGGAGTGGGATCACACAGGACTGAGCTGGCAGCCCAGGTGTGCTCCTGTGGTGCAAAGGGCCAGTGCACTGCCTTGGCACCACGTTTCACTCCCTTATCTGCTTTGTTGTGCAACTGAAAACTCCTGCAAATTGAGGAGTGCTCCCGCTGCCCTGCAGGCAGGGTGTTTCTCCCCACCACCTCCCCTTCCCACGCAGTGTGTTGAGGCGCTTGCATGTGTTAGTTGGAAAGGGAGGAGTGTTTTCTTCACTAATTTAAGGAGGGTGAAAATACTTTCTTGCCAAAGGGAGAGAAAGGGGAGAAGGGGGGTGGGCTACTTTAAAGCAGGGACAGCGTGAAACCTCAGGTGACAAGATCTCGTGGTGTTTCCCTTTTAGGCACTAATAAAGCTCAGGGTGACTTAATATTCAAAACCTGTTGAACCTGTTGGCAAAAACAGAGCCCTAGATCCTCATTGCAGAGGGTTTGTTTGTTGCTACCAACTGCATTTCAATTGCCTAGTGATAGTGTTTGTTTTCTTGGAATTTGCTTTCTGATGCAATGTTCCAGCAGTCCTGACTGCAGCCCTGCAGAGGTGGAGTTACTGTGGGCCAAGGTACAGCAGGGCTGCGGGCACCCCACAAGCCCTGTCCTGCTACTGGGAGGGTGCCAGCAGGAGAGGAGTGTTGTGGCTTCAAAGGGGCTGAATGTGGGAAATGGGGGAAAACTGCAGTCTCTTCCTACTGCCACTGTCAGGCACGGTCAGCGTTAAACCCGTTGCTTTTATAGGAACAGGCTGACCTACTTATTAAGGCATTGTATTTCAGTGTTCAGCTATGGCTGTCTGCCCCAGAGGGCTTGTGTTTCCAGCCCTGCTGAAACTCAGGCACCAGCCATGTCCCAGCCTTTTGGGGAGTCTTGGGCAGGGCAAGTGGATACATCTGTCTAGTGTGAGGAGCTCTGGTACCACAGCAATGGGCACGACACACTTATCCCTATGGAAAAAGGGGAAAAGCGTGCTGAAAGAACTGATACGTGCCCAAGAGGAACGGGAAAATATAAGGACAATTGTAGAGAAGTGATGTTTAAATGGTATGAAAGGTTTTGACCAGAAACGTGGTTTTGATTGCATTCTGCAGGGGAGAAGGGCAAGCCACTAATGGCTATGGGTACACTTTGGGTATCTGAAAGGAACATTATTTTGCCAGCTTGTGAAATTCAGAGGTGGTTGTAGTCAGCTGCCCTTCCCTAGCCACATTCCTGAAGCACAGGAAGAGGTTGGTTTGAGAAGAACACATGCAAATGAGCAATTTTGGAGAACACCAAACATCTTTGTGGGGTCAGGGGGGAGCTTCCTCTGGATTTGGTGAGCTGGTGGCTCAGTGTTGATGTCAGATTTGTGCATCTCCTGTCCAAGGAGATGACGGCATCAGCCATCATGGGAAGCAATCCTGCAGCTCTTCCAAACCAGGGCTTTGGACTGTTATAGCAAATCCAGATACTTGCGAGCAGGTGTCAAATGTGGGATGGTGGGTAAGATAGGACAGCACTAAGAAATGTCCTTTCTATGTCAAAACATTGGTTCTGCCTCTGCTCTGGGGGGCTTTCAGTTTCCCAGAGCTTTTGGATGTTACTCTGTTGCACCAGTGAGAAGTATCTGCTCCATCAGTCTATGACAGTGAACTTAGACTCTCTGCTGCTGTGACTGAAATATATGCACCTACGTGACTTTATAGTAAAAATGGATTTACCGCTCTGACATGACACCCCAGCTTATTTAAAACAAAATTTTCTGCTATGTTTTATAGAGGCTTTTACAAATATATCTGTTCAGTTTCCATCCTGAAAAACCAACATAATTGTCAAAGTTTTCCAGGAGATTTCCTGTGGTTTTGCCCCCTAGAAAGCTGTGAAGTCCTTTGGTAATTGCTGTGTAGCCTTGGCTTTATGAAGCATGGAAGGAGGAGTTCATGTAGACATGCTCAGCCAGAATGTTATCACGGGTTTTGCAGAGTTCACTTTTATACATTTTGCACTTTTTCTTCAGTACCTTGTACTCAGGTTTCTTGTTCTTTTATATACACATATACCCTTGCCAAACTACTTACTATAAAAGCTTTGAAAGAAAAGGGAGAATTTCTGTGTTTAAATTCTTGAGAGGCAGTCTGCTATCATAATGACAGAGCTATAGGATTATTAATCCAGAGATACAAAATGACAGACATCATAGTTAATACTCATCAGCATCCTTTCTAGCAATCTCGAAGCAGTCCCATCAGTAAAAAGCCTAAGCAAGCTGTGCTGCATTATCATGATTGAGGACCAGATCAGATTTGATGTTGCTGCCTGACATGAGTGGCAAATGAAGTTTTCCCACTTCAAAAACTAACTTTATAAATAAGCTCTTTGTTACATTGCAAATACATCCTCATGCTTCTGTTAAAATTCCCAGTAGTGACATGAAAACCAACCTCAAACATGTTTCCAGATACTTTACCTTGAAGCTAAAAGGAAGGCAGCTGCTTACATTCATCTCTGATAAAGGAAGATGTAGCTCAGTGCACACCCAGCACTAAGAGTTCGTGGGTTTATGAATTCCAGGCCCTTTCCAGCCAGTATCAGGTCTAGCAACACAGATTTTTAATCAGGCATAATTACTGCTGGTAGTCCCCCGAAACAAGTGAGAGACAACTTCTCCCCAGCCATTTTAAGGCTTTACACTGTTTTCCATAACTATTATAGTTATACAATGTAGCACTTACTTCCTACTCTAAGGAGTATTGTAACTATTAGGTCTCTAACTTTGCTGGAATTTCACTGACAATTTTCCATAAAATAGAAACATTTTCATTGATGTATTCCCTTAGGAAGAATATTGCTGGCTTTTATAAAAAAAGCCTTACAATTCTATAGTACAGGCTATTAGCATGTGTGTTGTACTGGATGAAATGTTGCACCAGATTTATGAATAATTGTTTCTAAATTGGGGTATTTTTTAATCAGGTTTTTTTAATCAGGTATTTTTTAGGGGAGGGGAAAGGGCACCTTGTAAGGTATCCAGTTCTGTTCCTGCATGTGCAAGGCAGCTGTTTGCCTATAAATGATGGCATTAAAATGAAAAATAAATACAAGCGTTTCTTCTTTTCACATTTGCTTTTCTGGAGGTTCGCCACCATTATCCTTTGAGATTTCCCTACCCCCTGCTGGAGACAGGAAGGAGAGAAGCAGAGAGGTGCAAAGTGCAACAGACACACTGGGGAGCTTAGAAACTCTGCTGGCTGTGTAGAGTGGTGAGATGCACCGTGAGGGCCTCTGTATGGAGGGGACAGCAGGGTGGTGGGTCCGTTTGGCACTGCATGAGAGGGCAGGTGCTCACTGAAGATGAGTGCGCAGAGGCGGGAAGGGGGGCAAGGAAAATATGTACTTTTTGGTTTGTTTTGGGGTAATCGATTTGATTACGCAAAATCACTAAGATTTGTTTCCCCAGACAGCCCCGTCCTTTAATCTCACAGGCACTCAGATCTGATGATGATCATGTCAGTAAACTGAATTTGCACTAGCACAGTTCATATGAACTGTATGCTGTGTGGGCTTGAAGCAGAACTCCGAAAGGCCAGAGAGGTGCCTGTGTGCTGCACTGACAAGGATTGCAAAATCTGCTATTTAAAATTTAAAAACAGCTCTCGTTAGAGTTTGTTGAAATTTTGGAGTACAAAAAGAAGTGTGAGGCTTTTTCTCTGGTTGGTTGTAAACACAAAGTTGATTAGATGACTAAATACTTACTAAAAGCAAACTCTCTCTCTCTTCAGGGCAGCTTTTGCCATGCCATCCACTTGGTGGGAGCAATGTCTGTTCCTCCCAAGCAGAGACACAGCTGCCTGGCATCAGGAGCTGCGTTTGAGGGGGCTGCGGGGAGATAAGATCTAGCACCATGTAAAAGGTGATTTCCCCTCTGGCCTCGCTGTATGCCCATGAGAATTGTGCAGAACATCTTATGATTCTTGTTAATTAAAGTTTTTTACTAAACTGTCAGTTTTTTACTAAACTGTCAGTTTTTTACTAAACTGTCTTGAGCTATAGTTAGGCTGCCCAGCTGTTCCAGTCTGGGGCTGAGCCCTGCTGGATGCTGGTACTCTGGTTCTCTTCCAGGCATGCTACTCATTCTGTGGCTTGTATACACATACAAGTGTTTTCCTCGATTACAGAGACAGCTCTCACCACTTTCTGGATAAAGCTTTATTTCTTCTTCTTTTCCTTTTAGTGTCCAACAACTTATTTTAGGCACAGTTTGTGCACATGTTCAGTGCACAAAGAGAAGGGGATGAGAGCCCCTTAGCTTACCCACTCGGTTTTGTGAAGTACATACACTTTACACCTTTCAGCTGAGGAGCTGAAAGAGTCTACAAAGGAATTCTGGTTGTGTTCTGCCCATTCCTTACTCCTTTGCTAACCTAACCTGTCAGCTAATGGCCATTCAGCGTCCAAAGAGTTTTGAACAGGATCATTCATAGCAAATTGGAGGTTGGCAGAAGTGGAATCCTGTGTCTCCCCTTCTTCATTTTAATTAAAATGTAACAAATATTAGTAAATAAAAAGTTACTTCAACCGTTTTGGCCAGAAAGGAAATGTATGTATGATAGCAGTTTGGCAAGTTAGAAGCATCCAAGGGGCCTGTAAATGTGACTTGGTGGCAAAGTCTTGCCTTACTGCCTGCTCTTTAGACACTCAAGTGAATTACTCTTTCGCCACATTTCAGTTCATGACATTTCATATTTCCTCTGCTTTTGAAATGTTCAAGTAAAAATTCCAGCGATGACAATATTGAACTTACACATTTGCTACTATATATCATAGATGGTACTAAATTAACATTAGCGAAGTGTTTACTGGAAGATCTGAGATGCATATGCAACTGAATTCAAGAAAAAAGTAAGTGAAAACAAGTTTGGTAGTTTTTTTCAGGTTTGGAACATACCTTCTACAAAATCTCTTCTATGAAGAGTGTAAGCGAGAAACAAACCACTCCTGATGATTAGAATGCAATGTTTAGTCTTAACAAATGGTGTTGCAGTTGTTTTAAATAAATCCTTTTCTTATGTATGCTTTTTTAAACTAAGTTAAAGCCCCACCCTTAAGGCTGACTAATTTCACTCTTAAAGTCTCTTCAGTGTTCAGGGAGCCTATGTTCACTGTGTTGCTTTCAGCAGAAGCTTTCACTAAAAAAGGCCAATGTGGTCTCAGAATATTGACTTGTAATTTGAAAGTAATCATCTACTCCATGGGTTGTCTTGTAGGCATCTGCAGTGGGAATGTCAAGATCTTCAAAGCCTTTGTTTTCATATACCATTATAATAATCTTTCAAATATGATGTTGTTATTTCCTGTGCTGCCTTGCCATTGGTCTGCGTCTGATCCCTCGGTCCCCTTTGGAAGCTCTCCAGCAAAAGGCTTGAACACTCTTCTATCATTTCCTTTATTTGAAAATTAAAGTGGTTTAGGAGAAATATTGCAGGAAGAGAGTAGATTATTACCAGTTTTGTCAGATGATGGCAGTGTTCCTGGGGCTGTCTTCCTCCACTGAATTCCTTCAGAGAAGCAGAAGAGCAGCTTGTTCCAGCCATGTTGAACATCACTCCCTGTGGAGAGTGCTCAGCCATCATCCATAGACCTGGACGAGTCCTTAGCATCTCCATGTACGGACTGGGACTGACTCAGAAATAACAATTTTCAAATGCTCTGATGGAAAATAGGCTGTAGTCTGCTTCCATTTGGGTAAGTCTGTGTCTAGTGCTATTGGTCTTCCCTGGTTCTTCGTTCGCAAAGACTGGCCATTATGTATGGTCTTTGATGGGGATACACTTAAAAAAGATTGGCAAGGGAGAAACAGTAGCCCCAACAGAGATTTTCAGTGTGTTTAATAATTGGTTTTCAAAATTGGTGATTTGATTGTTTATTGATTCATACTAGTGACTGTTAGTTGGTCTCGGTCTTAGGAAGAAGGGAAGTAGATGGTACAGACTTTGATTTTTCTTCATTTATAATATGCCTGCCTGACTTGTGCATATCATCATCATCATGGCTAGGCTTCATGAACGAAGATTTGGGAAGGGCTCTACCCATGCTTGCTACAAGCGCTGATGGCTAAAAAGGCCAATGCGAGATAGACAAGTCCGGTTGCAGAAGGCACAGCAGAAAGACTGGACAAGACGCGAGTCTTTCTGTGTTGTCTTTTCTCCTTGAGAGTGATCCTGCATATCTTCTCAAAAGCAGCAGCAGTGTTATAGATGGTGTGTCTCCAGGCCTCCCGATTGGAGGCCAGGGTAGACCAATGGTGGTGATCAATATGGCCAAGGCTGAGGGATTGTTTCAGGCAGTCCTTGTATCTCCTCTTCAGGGCACCTCTTGCTGCAGCCAGTGGCAAGTTCCCTATAGAGCACATAACGAATAAAAAGTTATCTCTTCTCCTAGGTGTGACTTCACTTGAGAACACCTTCATTTATCCACTGTCCCTCCTGGGGAAGAAACACCTAATCTAGAACTCGAGGACACACCTAGGCTTGCTGTCATGGCTGTATGGCGTGGAATTGACCCCCATCAGACTGCATGCCTGCCTGGCTGCGTACCTGCTAGTTGCTTATGCTTATACTGGTGTTTTTAACGTATTTCTGGTGACAATTCTAGCTGTCCTGCCTATATCCACACATTGAAACCCAAGATTGCCCAGTGTACACCAGTGGGAACTATTGGGCTTGCATCCAGTTCTCCCAGCCTTTTCTAGGTTCATGAAGAAGCCTCTGTGCACAGACCTCCCTAAGCTGTGGGCCAGCAACCTTTCCCTATGATTCTCCCAGTCCCCATGTACAAGGCGCTGCCTGCTGGCACCTCTCTGCACCTCCCTGCCTGGACCTGCTCTGCTGTCCTGCAGAGGAAGCAGAAGAGGGAACGTGAGAGTTTGAACCAGAGTTTACAAGCAGGCATGGGAGCGCAGTCAGAGGGGTGACAGCACTTGCACACTGGGTCTCATGTAGCTTGCCCACTGACTTTTCTTCAAAAATGCCACGACTCCAGTGCTACTGGAGTATGTTGTGGCCAACTCTTCTTCATTGCATCAGGAGTCTTCCTTACACGCTTAAGGCTGTTGCCATAGGGCTCAGGCCATCTATGGGTGACAACTGTGGGATCACATCACTGCTCTGCTCTGAGCTGGTATGGGGCTCCAGCTCTGCAGTTGTCTTCTCCAAGTGCAGACAGCCACTGATCTTCAGGCATCCTGCCCAATTTTAGCAGCTCAGGGCACAAAACATGCTGGAAGCTGATAGACATAGTCCTGTATGTCCATAGCACAGCCCCTAAGCTTATTGCAAATCGCCTTTGACATGAAGTGGTATGAGTCTGGTCCTGGAGTGTCAAACATCATCCTGGTGCTTCTGCATGTTTATGTAGGCCTTCACTGGCATAGTTTCTTCATGACTGTGTTTTTGTGCTCTTTCCCACTCTGTCATAGAGTTTTGCAGAGAGCGTACCTGCCCTAGAGAAGTAGTCTCAAAGGCAACTTCTGGAGAACCCCTTCCCCTGGGACACATTGTGGGCAACAACACTCTGTAAATACTTCTGAAAACTCACGTTCAAACTTTTTTCTTTGTTTCAGCTCCAATTAGAAGAGTTTTGCCAAAATACCATTGCCCTGCTCTTAGAAGTGTTTCAATTACCAGTTGTATTTTCAGCCAGTATTGCTTTACTGAAATTGTATTTAAAGTTAATAGTTCTCTTATCTTACTTTTCACCCCTGCATCCCATGGATACCTCATCATGATAGTCTTACTTCTGCTCTGTCTCTGTTTTGCTTAACTGAGCAAGCCAAGCTCTCTGCTTTCTGCCAGCTTGGGTTTTTAAGCTTTTGTGTTCTTATTTTCAGAGAGCGCATCTTTCGTGCTTTTCTCCAGATACAAGTTTCAGTTGGGTCTTGGTGCAGTGACTTGCAGAAACTGCAGCCTCCCCCAGGCTGAGGTCTAGAGTTCCTCAGGCCAGTCTGTTTCCCAGAGGTTCCACAGGAACCATTTAGTTCATCAGAACTTACTCTTTGGAAATAAGAGATCTTAAACAAAATTAGACTTGCTGTTATCCTTCCCACTTAATCTAAACTGAATCACTTCAAGGTCCCCTGTTCCAAAGTCATCCTCCTTATTTAAGATAAAGAGCATAATAGAATCTCTTCTTGTTCATTCAACATGGATAAAGAAACTTTTCAGCTGTCACATCCAAGAATAACTGGTCTTACTGTGGTTAATAGCATTTGTTCTCCAATCTATACTGCAAAGTTAGTTCTCCCTTGTTGATGCAATTTCCATTTAAATAGTGATGTAGTGCTCTATCCAGATCTGTATCTGGTGTGAGAAGTCAAGAGCAGACCCAGTGTCTCTCTCATTTGACTGTCTGTCCAGCATTTCGAAACATTTTCATTTTATGCTGTTTCCAAAGTCTGCTGCTTCATTATTGCATGGCAGTATCCTACCATATAAAACCCATATTTCTTTCCTTTGAGAAGCACAGACCTTTTGACACTTGTTTCAATAATAATTGCTGTTCCACCCTGTTTGTGAATTTTCCTGTAATAACACTAGTGCCTTGAGTTTCCCTTCCATTATGTCAGTCTGCTTGTGTTGATAGCACACAGCTATTTTAGCTGCTGGATTTTTTGTTCACCTTTTCTGCTTTTAGACTGCATTTGGCTCCGTAGTTATACTATATACAGTGCTTTCATTGGCAGTGTCACATGCCTGACCCTTTTCTCATCATTAGTAGCTTTTTTTTTTTCTTCAAATCCCCAAAATACCCTTCTCACTGTTATTTTAATGTTTATCTGACATTTCCCCCCCTTGCTTTCTGGATCCTGAAACCAGTGAGGAATTTATGTTCACCTCCTCAGGTCTTTCCTTGCTGTGTTCATGATGTGGATTGTGCCATGGTGGTTCTAGCAGTTGGAATATTTGGGTGAAACCCTCCTGAAGACTCATCTTGCAGTGAAAGTACCCAGAAGCCACCATTTCATGCAGAACTAGCGGCTGAGAGAGGCAGGAGGACTGTAAATATTTCCTCAAGGGTCACTTGGACTGTGTGAAATGTGTCAGTTCTTTTCCAGCTGGCATGTTCTGCACTTGCTGGACTGACATACTCTTGTTTTCAAGGTCTGGGGGACACGAGTATATTTTGAAATAGCAGTGAGAAGGAAATGAGTGCTTACAACAAACACTGGTATGGGACAGTAAGGTGTGGTTTATATGGTCCTAAATGGTCAGATTTTTGTAGAGGACTTCCTCCTGCTAGCCATCCTTCCATTTTGCTGGAAGGAAAACCTATTGTTAGCAGCAGGGCCATTATGAAAGCTTGAGCAATGATGACCTCAATGTCCCAGAGATAACACACATCTGCATAACTGGGTACAAAGAACACGTGTGTGTGTGTGTGTGTGTGTGTACGTGTATTCTTCACTCAAAAAAAATATGTGTGCAACCTGCAAGGCTGCAAGGAGTTACAGCCCTCATAATCCCGTCTTCCACTGTAGAAGCTGAGGCTGCAGCAATCAGTTAAGAAGATGGTTGAAATTCCTGATCACAAATTAGGTAAGTACATGATGGAACAGCAAATCGTTTCTCTCTTCTGTGCTAGCTCATTGGCTAGTGTTTTCTCTAGGTGATGTTTTCTGTTCAGTAGTACAAGCTGCACAGCGTGAATGGAGTCAAAAAAGACTTGACTGTTGCCTTTGTAATGGGTAAATTTTATTTTCACATCCTTCTGCACTGAAAGTTAGGCTTGCCAGTAATGTGCATCAAAATGGAAAAATATTTTTAAAATAGAGGAACAAAACCACAGCAAATGTCTCCACCCTGTTTTTAAGAAGAGTATGTATTATAATGTGTCATTTTTATGTGTAAGATGTATATCTCATCTCTCTTTAGTCATCTGTCTCTTAAAATATTTTTATCTTGCAGTGGTGAAATACGTATCAGTGTTGTAAGTCTGTCTTCTAACAATTACATGATCTTAATCTTTACTCCCGAGATGAAAAGTTAAGATGCTTTGGTTTTCTATAGCTTCCTGTATGATAGATCTTTGAGTTTGTGCATGTGCAAGACCTTCTGTAACTCTTTCTACTACAGTTCTTTTTATTAAAGCTAGTATTTTTAACAAGAATATGTTGTAACTGTTTGTTTCAATTTTTCAGCTGATAAAATCGGAAATCATACCTGTAGGTTCACGACAATACAAATGTAACAAAATAGAGGAGCAGGAAGAAGGTTTCTGTTACAAATGTTGTGTTTTTTAAAATTAGACCTCTCAGGGTCATTTGTGCCATAGTTTACTTGGCAGCGCAGAAATTAACTTAAATAGGAAAAATTATTAGTTCATTTAGACCCATACCTTTCTTCTTCTGTGTCTAGATCCTTTCTAAGCAGTGGGAGAATCACTGTGACTGCCAGACCAGTTTTATATTGTTAGTGAAAATGCTTCCTCCTGGCCTCTATTATTATATAGCTTCCAGAATTCTCATTCTTGGTCTTTCATGCACTGTTGTTGAGATATAAATATAATTTCTTGTTTCTTTCCAAGATCTTGGTTCTGAATCCTACTGGTTTACCTTACACTTCAGCAAGTATTCTGTTTATTTTAAGAGATTTTCTCAACCTTATTTAAGTATTTCAGAAGTGGACTCAATGGCATCCTACACCAAGGCGTTTGACAGAGTTACAGTACTTACAATTCTCTTCAGGTATTTCTTTCTATATTGCACATTGCAATTTTATTTTAACAGCTATGTTCTTATTCTGTCATAAGGCAAAATAAATTAAAAATGGAAAAGAAAGGAGAAAAAAACAAATGGGAAAAAAGCCTCCACTCTGTTCATTATTCTCTGTGTCTTTGACATAACTTGACTCATACCAAGGTTAACTATCATGATGCAGGAAGGGAAAGGACAGACAAGTTAAATAGGGGCAAGCTGCTGTTTGCTCTGTTGCAGTTTAATAAACCTAAAGGTAAAAGGTGGAAGACAAAGTGTTGCTTTTGCAGCATTTTCTAGCTGCCAAAAATTTAAAATATTGAAGAATCAAATCACCTCAAAATATGTAGGAGTGGTCTATGCTAGACAGTGAGGTGGGGGTAAAAAGACTTGTAGACAAGGAACAAACGGGACTTCTGCCTTCTGAGTAAAGTGGCAGTGAGTTTTAGGCATTCCATCTATAGTAGAGCATTTAAATGGAAAAAAGCAGTGGAGGATGCTGAGACGGAAGTAGAATGAACCAAAAACTAGCATACTGAATAGTGAAGTTCTTTACAAAAATAGTTCTATTTTAAATGCAGTAACTTAAAATAAGATCTTATACATTCCTTCCTGATGAGATAACATAACTGTGGCCATAGTGTACAGATGGTGCAGTTTATTTACTAACTACATTTTTTATGTCAGTTGGCAGTAACATTTTAGTAATACCTAAATATGCATCTTAAGTGCCTCTCTCTAGGCATCTCTACTGGAAAATTCAGGCCATGGTTGCTTTGAACTGCTTTAACTGCTATTTTCTTTAAAAACCTAAAGTATGGCTGTAAAGATAAATATCCTTTAGCAAAATCAAGAGGGGACTGTGTTATCCTAATTTTTATTTAGTTGGTAGGGGATGGATTTGAAGCAATTGATGAAACTAGATAGAAGTTTGAACTAATATCAAAATGATATGAATTATTATAAACCACTTTCTCTCTCTGTGAAATGAACTCAGATCAGAGATCACAACATAATAAAACAACAACTGTCACATCCTTTCTCAGGTACCTGTTTGGTTTTAATTATTTTTTGTTGAGTCTAGAAAAAAAGAGTCTGCTTCCTGAGCATTATCCTCTGCATTGCTTGTATGAAATTTTATGCCAGAATATTTCATGCTTACCATTTCGCCACTTCACATGTCTGTGCAAGGCAGATTCTGATCCTATACAGTTAACATGCAAAGTGAGTTTAGCTCAAAGCATGTCTTGACAATATGCAGATATAATTCCACAGAGTGATAAATTGTAGGTTAATTCCACAGTGAAAGAACGGGGTGCTGTTTAGAGATTTGGTGTTCATTTCTGAACACTCTGCTGACAAGGGGCATCTAAAATGCAGCAAACAGCCCTGCCATGAGGCTTGTGCCATTATTGGTATCATCTTCATGAAAAGAAGTTTTGTCTTTGAAAGCAATGCTGGCAAAAGCACCGATAGGCTCACACTGCAAGGGGGTACTGCAACCATGGTGGAATTCCTGCCCCTTGGTGGCTTTCATGCTCTATGAGTTTGTGTAAGTACTTAAGGTCCAGGTCCTTTCTGGTACCTTGTGAAGGTCCCTTGGTGTATGAGGGACCAAGCACTGAAATTTCAGATTGTGGCATGAAGCACCAAGTGTATAGAGAGACAGCAGTTGTTTGTTAGGAAAAACTGTGGCTGCTGGAAATTCTTGTCATTATTTTTTTGTCAGTCTCCAATGTTGTCTATCTGGGACTTTGACATACTCTTACTTCTTTGTACAATACCCACAATCCTTCCTTTTCTTTGTTGTCTCTTACTTCTCTCTTTTACAGGGAAGGCTGAGCATCTTCTACTTTCCACTGGCAAAAAAATTACCTGTCTGTGTATGCAGTCAGTTCACCACTTACTTGAATTTGCAAAAAAAGAAACCAGAATGCATTCATTTAAATACTT
Organism: Empidonax traillii; assembly: GCF_003031625.1. NCBI lineage: Eukaryota > Metazoa > Chordata > Aves > Passeriformes > Tyrannidae > Empidonax > Empidonax traillii. Next base: position 166,169 of record NW_020955839.1, read on the forward strand.
AATTTTCTATATTCCAAAACATTGTATGTAGTTATTTTTAACCTGGTTTCCTAGGGAAAGATATTTCTGCAATCATTTTTCACTAACCACCCACTGTTAATAACTTCAGGAGCTTTTGTGTTGATCACAGACTTCAGGTGGGTCAGAGATCTCAGTTCTGAAATCCACAGCTTCACAAATGCAGACAGGCAGGTAGAAGGGAGAGGATCCAGTTACGAGGCTGGTGGGACTGTCACACGAGGTCAGGCCTTACTGCTTGAAGTAAGAGAATCCACATGGTGGAGACTTCACAAGGATGGCCACTCTGGGGAAAGGGCCATCAGCGTGGGGTGCTGGTGGGTACCACAAGAGAAAAGCAGGAAGGGCCAGTCCCAGCACCTGCCTTCGATGCTGCTCCTCATGACTGCTTCTTGGCTCTTCTTGACGTGCTGCTCAGGAGAACATCTCCAAATCATGAATGTAAATGCTGCACAAGAATGTACTGGCTTTTCAATTTGCCCTCGGACATTTCTTCTGCACCTCTTTGTGTGGTCTCAGACTGCTGGTCCTTGGCCCCCGTGTCCCTTGTGCACCACTCTCTCCTTTTTCTTGCCTCCTTCCAGTAGGACAACCCCAAGCACGGTGTCCTGGATCCTACTGACAGCATCCTTTGTGATTGTCTCCAAACCCTCTTACCTGTCTGACAAGGCATTATGGAATAGCTGTCTGATTTCTTCAGGAATATACCAATAGAAAGAAAGCTAGGCACGATAGCAGGTACTGATGAGCTTGAAACATGGCTATACTTTGGGAAACACCTGTTATGGATGCAGACCTGTGTTGAGAACAGCTCAGTTAGTGTCCTGACGTCATTACAGAAACATGGTGGTACCATAAGTGGTCCAAAGGTTAAGAATGCACCTTTCAAGATAAACTCATTGCATCAATTTTATCTCAAATCACAGAGTTTGTTACACAAACAAAACCCGAAGTCACCAGTGTTTTTTCTGGTAATGTCCTTTTATTCTTTCAACAGCAAAATTAAGATTATACTACAGGGTTACCCAGGGGAGGGACCATATTTGAAGTAAAACAATAACACTGAATTTAGGAACAGCAAATGCTGAACTTTACTGTATGAATCATGATACAGTAAATTCAACTTCTAACAATCTTCTAATTTTATGGTATGAAAGAGATGGAAGAATTCTGGTTTAGTTTGTCTTTATTTCTCCAGTTTCTTTGCTTTTTTATCTTGCTTTTTACCATTGGGTAGATAGTCCCTCTTCAGTTTGATACCACACACTTGCTGTGTAGTACATGGACCCATTCCTGCAACATGGCACATGTTTGGGAGTGAAGCTGTTTGGAAATGGCACTTTCAGTGTAGATAATTGCGGCAGGAATGCTGCTTTTGATGTGTCTTCTGACTTGAAGATGAGTTGGTAAAGCTGCTTTTCTCAGTAGTATGCCGGTGGCTGTTGGAAAAGAGTATGGTGACCTGTTCAGGAGACACAGGCACCTGCTTTCCTCTATGTGGGCACCTTTTATATTAAGTTTGTTGCTGCTTCAGCTTCAGTTTTACACACGCTGCACTGGTTCTCTCTTTACTATTTCAGCAATTAAATATATAGTAGCCTTTAGAAGTGTGTTTGCAGAAAAGTAGTACATTCTTAAACTAATAAAAAAATCCCTTTTTTTAATTCACCGGTGAAGTGAATTTCTGTTTGGCTTTAGCAGATTTTGAAATCCTGTGTACGTCATTTGTCTTGTTAATAAATTACAGGGCTTTATACCACATCACTTCACTGCAAATAGATTTGAAATATATAAAGACCAAGAATACACATATTTTTAATAATTTTCTGACATAGTAGCCAAAATAAAGTGCCATGAAGCTATTAACAGTAAATTAAATTTTTTTGTATGTAATCTGGTATAAATACTGACAAGCTGAAAAAAAAAAAAACAAACAACAAATGCATACTCATTAGTCATTCAGTTTAGCCATGCAGAGGCAGCAGTCGGCCAGGGTGTGCGTTTTTATGTCTGCTTCAATTGCACACTTCATTTATTTGGACATGGCATAGGCGGCTTTCTCTGTCACACGGCATCACTGCACGATTAGCAAGTTGCGCCCCAGGGCAGCTGGGACGCTTTGCTGGGGCAGATGTTCTTTTCAGCTTATTCAGTGGCCGTTGTGGGGTTGTTTACTGTTGTCATAGCTACCTGCATTTCCATAGCAGCCGAGCTGTTGTGTGTGAAGCAAGTGAATATAGTTATAAAAGGATCATATTTTGTTCTGTCTCTATAACTTACCATCTGTCAGCTGACTGTTCATGATGGATGCAGAAACCAATTTAAGAATAACAGCAGCCAGCTGATGATTTTTGCTTATATTAAAGTGACAATGGATGAGCATGCAAATGCTTCAATGAAATGCTAGTTTCTTTTTTTTTTCCTTAGTTGTAGCAGTTTGTCTTCCAACGCTTTCTCAAACTTCGCTGAAATCTTTCTTGACAAATCAAAATGACTGAGTGTCATCTTCTGTACTTGCTCAGGTGTAGGTATTCCTTACATTTCCCACTCTACAGTCGGCTCATCCTCTCTGTTGCTTCCAAATTGTGATGTTGCACCTGCTTTCACAGATCCTTAGTAATGAAATTTAATACTCTCCACAGATTTAAACGTTGAATTGATGAGGCTGACAAAAAAAGTGTCATGCACATACGAGCACAAGTTTGATTTGGTGACACAGGTCACTGTGCTCTACCTAAAAGTAGCAATGGGATCATATGCAAGTTTGTGGGTAGATTCAGTGTGTGATCAGCGAGCCCTCTGAATAATAAACTCTCATACCTTTTCACTGCAGAGATTTGGTTGAACCTACAGTTTAGCAACGGGGGCAAGAAGATTAGCCCAGTTGTAAATAATGTATTTATTGGTTGATTTTTCCAGATCCTGACATTGATGCTGCCACTGCCATGATGCTTTTGAATACTCCCCCTGAGATACAAGCAGGTTGTGAGTAGATATTTCTATAGCATATAGCAACATAGACGTGTAAAGTTAATATTCTCTTTGATAAGTATACAGCATACCAGATAAAAAGGATTTAATAAAGAAATACATCTTCCCTTATAGAACCTTACACTTCCTTGACCCTTACACGAGTATAATTTTGTGGTTCATATTACATTCTTTGTTACATGAATAATATTAATCCATGTTCTCTAATGTAAAAGAGGGGTTATTGTTATTCATGACATACACTTAAATGAGTAACATACTATTATCCATACTGATAGAAGGACCTGGGGCAACAGCCAGGAGAAAGGCAGGGAGAGAGAGCAAGAGAGTGAAGGGGTACATGGCATATGGTTTTGTTTTCATTTTGTTTTGATTTGACTCCCATCGTGTGAGTTACCACAGCCATCTGGATACTTTCCATTCACTTGGGCACTGTTTCAGCTCCTTCCTTGCACACATCCTGCCCGTTTTCCTTTTTTGCTGCTCTGGCTGATGCACAGCAGTAGCAGCTACAGGGAGCAAAGAGAGGTCTCATTTCCTGCCAATATTGTCCTCCCTGTTCTGTGACTAAACCTAAGGGTTTGATGCTGTGTATTAACAGAGCACTGAAGGGGCCTTGGCCCCCACTGTACTGAGCTGTGCAAATACTGCAGGAATCGTCCTGGCCCACAGAGTTTGCAGTGAAGATATTAAAGGAATCCATAGCGGAATACAACTGCACAAAAACAGGCAATGCAAGAAAACAAACACATCGCTGGTCAGCAAGCACAGTTGTAATGCCAAGTGACAGGCAGCTGTAAAAAATAAAGGCAGAAGTTAAAATAGAAGCCATTATCAAGCCTGTCTAGCATCACTGCTATTGTTCTAGCCTGGGCAACCAAATCCAAATTCCAAGGGAAGCCGTGATTTGCACTTTGATACTCTGCCTGGGGAAGGGAGTCAATTATCATCAAAGCATTTCCCATGCAGCCGAGGAAAGATACAGTCAGCCTGCTTAGTGACCCTGCCAGAGGAATGCCTTTTGAGAAGCTTCTCTCAGTAGTGCATGATGTACCAAGAAACTCTCTGTTCTGGAAGGAAAAGAATGGTCCTTGTCCTCTCCTAAGCAGCCTTCAGGGTCTGTGCGTGGTAAAAGGGCGACCAATCCCCTCTTTGTGTAGGTAGGAAAAAGGAAAGATTTTATTGGGAAGAGGGGGTTACTCTTGGGCTTAGTGGGAAGAATAAAATGAAACATCTTCCAAAGGATCCCAGTTTTAAAGAAGCCAAATTTGTGGGGCAGAGAAGAGAAAGAAAGGAGTTGCTGTAGAATGAAAGTGCAGGGGTAAAAGGGTATATGTGAGAGGAAAGAGGACATAAAGCAGTATGTGTGTAGAAAAGGATGGGGAAAACACAGAGGAATATGAACTGGAGGAAACTGGAGAATGGAAGAGGGTCACAAACAAGAAAGGAAGGAGATCCATAGTACTAAACATATACTAAACACACTGCAAATTTTTGTCATGTGCACGTTTGCCAGCAATGCAGTGGAAGTGATTTGGAGACTTCTGCACTTTGATAGAAGTTCCTTTTACTCTGATTGAGTTCAACAATAGGAGGCCTCAGTTGGGGAATATAGAGAGAAACCAGAAAAGATGGCAGAGATGGTGCAGAAGAAGAAGAGAACCTTCTGTATATTTACTTACCGCAGGGTAGACCTGGATCAGCTCCTCGACATGTCCTGCGAGCAGCTGATGCAGTTGTACAGCACGCGTTGTGTATTCTCCTGGGCCTGAGGCCTAGTTAAAGGACGCACTCTTTTTTTCTTATCCTGTACACTAAATTTGCCTGGAGTCTTTTTCTTCACAGTCTCTTTAGGCACCTATTTGGCCTAAATCTGCAATGTGTTTAATACGTGTCTCATAGACACCATAGTTTGAAGGTTGGCAAATCTCTACCTCCATGCCACCTTCCCAGTGGGCTCTTGTGTCAGGATGTCAAAAGCGAGAGGGAGATAAAAGCAAAAAGATGGCTCCTCATTCACATTTCTCCTTTCTTGATGTCCACAAGTAACAAGGCCCTCCCTCCTCTGTGCCTTTAAACTCAAATGCAAGGTCTGTTCAGAAGTTCATGAATCCTTCCAGATGTTGGTAGAATTGCCAGGAGGAAAGGGCAGAAATTTTTGTTGTAACCTCAGAGGTTTTCTAAATTACAAAGGAGAAATATTTTGGGGGCCATATGAGTAGAAACCTTGAGGAAGTAAATCGGCCTGTCCTATGAATTCCAGTTGGGTCTCACTTAAGTATCATGTCAGGAAAATCTTATGCAACTTAATTAACTGTTACTGCACATTAAGAAATAATTGCATGAAAAAAATCACACTTGAGATTAGTTCTCAAATAAAAAGCAGTTTGTTTGTAAAAGTTTCACCTCAATGTTGAGCATCATCTAGAAGCTCACAGTCCATTCTCTCCTCTGTCAGTGACTGCAGTGGTCTGTAAATGAAACTCTGAGCGATCAGGGCAGTTAACTGTTTGATCCCTTGAAGACTGAGAGTTTTCTGTTGCTGGTATCAGACTGTGGTATCAATTATGTGCATAAGGGCTGCAAAGTGCCCCGTCCTCCAAAGACAAGATTTGAAGAGGGAAGGACATAGTTTGCTGTTTGGCCACACATGTTAATACCTGACTGAAAACATTCTTTTGGTGTGAGAGTCTGACTCCAAACATACCACTTACTGGCACAGCAGAGAGTCAGATGAAGGCAGAATCGGAGGACATTTCACCTTATAAAAACTCTGCAACTCAAGAAGTTTAAACTGGTTCATTAAGAGCTTTGCCCTATTCTACAAACATTTAACCACTGTTGTGACAAATGGATACCTCCAAAGCAGATTGTGACAGTCTGGATTCATTTTTTGTGGACAGTTACATGTATTGGCTTTTGTCTTTGAACACATCTTGCTTTTCAAGCAGCATAAAAATCAATGTTCATCTAGGCAATATGGGTGCTAAAAGCATCTTTGGGTTGAAGTTAGCTACAACAATTATTCAAAGTCTTATTGAAATTAATTCTTTTAATAGTCTGTCAGAAAGGATTCCCATCTCACCGGCATTAGAAAATCCAGAGGAAACTATTCCTGCTTTGTAACAGATTGATTAATTAGCTCTACTTTTCCTTTTATATGAAATCTTAAAATGTTGTCTGACAAACATTGCTTACCATTTATCCCAGTTCCACCATTCTTTAGTTTTCATTCAAAAAACCAAAAAGGCAGAATAAAAGACTAAAACACTGTTATTAGGATTATTTTGTGTTTGTGCGGGTTTTACTTCATAGACTCGCAAAATTGATTGTTCACTTTGCTGCTAAAGGATAGGAATAACGCAATTATAGTTAGTGTTAACATTAGAAATCAATTTCTAAATTATTAACACTTTGCAGTACATTTACAGACCAAATGCTTCCATATTGTAACTAAAGGCAGAAGTTCAAAGTAGCCAGTTGTGTACAAGTTTCTATTGAAACACACAATCCAGCTGGCACCAGGAGCTAAATCGTGAAAGATACTGTGATATGCTAAGGAAGGGCATGTAGGAACATAGATTTAATACTTCTTTTGCCTCACTTTATTGAAGTCCTTGTGTTTGATCAGGTTTTGAATGGTTAAATTATGTTTAACAAGAAACAGCGACTGGAACACCTACTTTCTTCAGTAGCAGCTATCATAAGTTACAAATAGTTTGGATTTTTGTTGATAGCCAGTTCATGAATATTAATTCCAAAATACGTGATTTGCTTTAAAAACTGTATCTTGACCTGCAGGGGACTGGGTACTGTCTGGGCCATCTTGGGCAAGTTGTATCATGTTTCTGGGCCTGTTTCCCTGATGGGAATCTAATTCACAAAGAGGAGAAAAGAGGAAAAAGGGATGGGGAACAAATGGTAGGGCTCAATTTAGAAATCATGGGTATTAAGTTAGTGAAGTCCATAGGTTAGTTTTGTGCAGTTGTTTTTTTGTACAAAAGTTTTCAACACTTCAGTTCTTACCAATGTCTTGAAAGTAAATATTACCAGCTACAGCATACCATTCCCTACTCTGAAGAGTGTAGCATCCTTGGCATGTCATTCAGTCTTGCCAAACCATTGTGGTTTGCCATGATTAAAATGGAGATTAGTTTTGGTTATTTTGCAGTGGTTTTAAGTTCCTGAGATTCAAGTCACTGGAAGCACGTAAGTAGCAACACCTTCTTAATTGGTGAGGTCATTCCAAACTTGGAGCCACTTGCTCTTCAGGAAGGGCCAGTGAAGAAGCAAGTACTGCTGGTGAACAGTGCTGTGGTCATAGGGATTATCCTGGAAATACTGATTTAATTCAGGAAACTTCTTACTCAGTGCTATTACACAGAGCTTCAAATTCATGTGTACTCCTTTTCCTATTGCTGTGTAATTTGTGAATTGCACATAAATGTAAGTATATTTCTCAAGCTGAAGTTTAATACTGCAAAAGCTATAAAACTGCTTGCAGAAAAAGTTTGGGTAGGAACTTGAAAGTCCCCTCAGCTCTGAACATCTTCTGGTTTCAGTACTACTCATCACTACTCATTCAGTTGTCTGGAAAGGGGTGGCCTTCAGAAGACTTTGCAACACTGGTTTTGTGGGCAGTTCCTTATAGGAGACTAAAGTGCTGTGGTGAAGATGTTTGGGAAGATTCGAGCATGGAGTTTTGCTTGGTGTTTCTAAAGAAGCAGGTTTTCCAAGGGTGAAACTAGTGTCTCTATGGTTTGGAAATCTTTAGTAATCTTTGTCTTAAAGCATTTAAAACCCAGACTAGATACATATATTTTAAATTTGGTAGGAGGAAAAAGAATCCCCTAAAGAGATCTACTAATGCTTTTCCACTATACTTCCAAAATTTTAGCCCAATGAAATTTGCTGTTTAAACCAGTGCAAGTGGATTTTATATGAGGAAGGTACATATACAGGAATCAAGACCAAAATAAAATTGCCTTAATGACCGTCAGAAATTCTCCAAATAGGATAAAATAGAACATGCTGTTATGCTCTTTTCTTGGGACATTTTTACTGTATATGAAACTCGATAACTCTAATGTTGTTTATTTTGCTTGTGAAAAAGTCACTTACTATAACTTAATAGGCAGCTTCCAGTCTAATTTTTAATATCAGAAAATGTTAAATCATTATCAGTAAAATGCCTCATAAAGCTATTTTTGTTGACAATTTCATTTTAAAACAAAAACTAGGAAAAGACATTTTCATAAGGTTCAAACTTTCCCATTCCAGTTACTAGGTTTTAGTTGGTGATTTTTTGTTGTTTTTTTTCTTACTTTTGTGTTTATGTATTAAGTCATTGAAGTGATGGAATAGAATTGGAAAGAAAACTTACTTTTTTTACTTACTTTTATGAAATACTTTCTACTTCTTTTTTCCTAGTCCTCATAATACTATACTCTTGGACAAGATACAAGTGTGATAGGACTATCAGGATATATATCTATCCCCCACCTCAAATTTTTGTTTAGAATAAATGGCTTTTTGGATGCATCCTAGATTCATGGTTTTTAAGGACTACAGACTGTGGAATAAAGAGCTTTAAAATTGTTCTTGAGCAGTAAAATAGAAGTTAGGCAGATGGCATCAAATTTATGCCTAGGACAAGATAGTTGAAGTGAATAAAGTTACTCATTTGGCAGATAATACTTGCTTTTGGCAATTTCTGATGTCCCATCAATTATACATCATCAGCAATTTCTGATTTTCAGTTCTTGTAGCCTGAGATAAAGTACTCTGCTAAACTCTATACTGGAAGAAAGCTTGGCAGAAAAGAGCTGAAGCTGACCGATTGTAGCAGAAATTCAGTACCTCTTGTCTATAATAATTTCATCTGTGCTACAAGAGCTGGGTCAGGGGTGGGAGCCCTGAAATAAATGCATGTGCCACATGATGACAAAAGAAGCAAAGAACCAGTCTGTCCCTACAAGATACTTTCACACTCTTAATATTCCACTTTTTTAAAATTCATTTTCAATAAATACTATTCAGTCTTCCTTACTAAGTATTGGCTACCTTGAGCTAGACATTCTAATGTAGTGTATGCTTGTTTCCCAGATGACACAAAGAGCATGTTATGTTTGTTACCCCTTTCTTCTTCATTTCTTTGACAGTAAATCTCACTCAGTGCTGATATTTAACTTCCATGTGCCAACATTTAACCAAGAAAGTTAATTTTCTTTTTTTATTGAGCTGTTGGGGTGTCAGTGTGTCTGGTGACTCTATCTATTGCATATTTCCTGCTTCTTTTCCATTTCACTTTTTCCTAATTGCTACATTTTATGTTTAACAATGTCCTTCCCCCTTCAGGGAAGGACACAGTCTGACATGGTTTTGATTGTTGTGAAGGTCTTGGATGAGGTGATTGTCTCAGCTGGAGGGGGGAAGCTCGCTTCATCTGCACACCCACTTGCAAATAAGAGATTATGGATGCCGTCTGTTGAGAGATGTGATGAAAGAAGTCCATAGTTTATGATATTCTACTCAGCTAATGTGCACTGAAGACCATGCTCTGGATTAAGAGAGTCCTGCTCTGACTATGGAGTGATCATATGATCATCTACTTATTTTCCACCTACAGAAACTGAGTACAGGCTACAAAACAGTACTGGATTTTTGAAGGGCTTTTGTTGAATCCTTTTAACACTAACTGAATAGAGTGTCTTCGTGGATTCAGATTATGAAACATTCTCCTAGACATCAGTCACTTTATTTTCTCAGAAACTTTAGCATGAATGTTCACTACAAAAGAGAGGTTTTTCCCCTTGGAGAATTTTAGAGATACAGTCTTGATTTTTGATGTAAGCAGTGTAAGATCCAAAAATCATCTCCCCATTCGTGCAGCAAATTCTCTGTACACAGTTAAACTCTACCCCAGTGGAAGTGTTTCCTGGGTTTAAGTTTCCTGAGAGCAGAATGAGAACATAGCAGTGATGAAAGTTGAAAGGTGAATAATGATTTGTTGTTTCAGACTCGTGAAAGAGGAAACCTTCATCAAAGAGACACACAAGTCTTTTTGCATTGTTTTCTTGAGCTGAGCTTCTCAGACATAAACGGCTCTTTTCACTTGCACAGAAAAGGTGTAAATTACATTTCACACTTCTGCCTAGGCATTGGGAACCATGTAACCTGCCTGTACTGTTGGTTAAAGAAGCATTAGAAGAGAGGGGTCTGGACTGTAAAGTGTTAGTCCAGGATGGCAGTGATTGATGAAATGGCTTGGAGTAAATTATCTTGCCTCTACACTTTGAATCTTCAATCTCAAATATGAGTACTTCACCTCAAAGTTATGTGCTTGAAACATAATTAAAGCTTGTGAGGCGTAAATGTATCTATGAAATAAAAGCACCAGGTAATTTCCAGTAAATAATCCACAACCCTTCAAAAGCACCAAGATGTAGAAATAATTCCTTGGATATAAGTAGGCATCTTCATACATCTTGCACAAAGGCAGGAAAAGTGTGTGGGTATCAGGGGCAATGTATTAGTAGTTTACAATTCAGTAATTGTTATTTTTGAGAAGGATGAGTATTGATGCTTTAAATGTTGTAAGTAGAGATGCATGAGCAAGAAAAATCAGGCTTACAATGGGACATTGGTTATGTGGATAACTAGAAATTAATACGTTTCACCATTGAATTATTTTGATTCCGCTTTTCATTTTAGGTTTAAAATGCTACAGAAACTAATGTACCAGCAAGTTGGGATGTTTGGGTCTGTTTTCTTTATGGTTCTAGATATTTACTAAAAGGATACACTGCATTGACCAGTGTCCTCCTTCAGTGATCCATTGCCTATCACCTTTCTGTTTGTCCGTCTGAGTGTAGCAGTGGTATTGCTGCATCATAATTCAGAGTTTGGGGAAACAAAACCAAAAATCAGTAGCAATAACACTGCTATTGTAAGTTGAAATAGTTATTGAATTCTGAGTGATCATTTGAGCACACAGAGCTGTGGTGTACTTTGAAGAAAAGTTAGAATCACATCATAGTTAAGGCCTCTTCTGCCCTGAATAGTCCTATTGAAGCTTTTCAGTGAGTGGTGGCATGTGGCACAGACTAGACATCATTAAAGAGAATTTCATAGGCAGAAGAAAATACCAAGTTGTCTTTTTGGGGATATTTTCAGAAGACAACGAACTTTCTCTATTTTCAAACATTTGTTAATCCTTGAAGGGAATATGTGGAGAGTGCATGTGTGTTGAGGTGGGAATGTTTTAAATGTGAAGCCTTTGAAGAGAGTGTTTCCTGGGTAGCACACTGTGACTTAGAAACCTGCAAAGTGTCAAGGAACAGGGAGTGTGGGTTCCAGTGCGGATGTCAACGTATAGAAGGTCTAAGTTGTGAGACTTGGCAGTGTATCTGTATCTATCTATCTATCTATCTATCTATCTATATATATATATAGAGAGAGAGAGAGAGAGAGATAGGAGTGCAGGAAAAAAGGAAATTCAGGGAAGGTAAAGAAGAAAAGACAGAAGACTATTTTTGTAGAATTGATGAGGAAGCAAACAGGATTTTTTGAAGAAGCAATGGAATTTGTCAATAAGGCAGAAGGAGAGGGTAGGAGAAGAATAAAATAAGCATCAGCTAACTCTGCCAGCAGACCAGGATAATTATATGGTAACTGTGGAAAGAAGAGTTTGGGCATCAAGGAGCCTGTTGCTCTCTTTTTGCAGTATAACTTACATTATGTTTGCTTTGAGGTTTTACAGTATGTATATTTAGACAATATCCATAGCTAACTGACATGTAGTTCTGTGCATTTGCATAAATATTTCATTTCAATATAAAATTCTATGGTTTGTATCATAGTAAAGAGAAAATTCCCAGATCTTCCTTGGTCAAAATCCTTGTCAAAACTCTTGGTTCGTTTCTTTTAACAAGACTTTGTAAATGGAAAGAAACCCATACTGTGTAGTGCAGTATAAAATCTGTCCCTCTTAAAAGCTTTGTTGGAAAAACCATGCCCATTGGAAATTATGTCCTTTTATTGGTATTTTGGTATTTAGCACATTTATCTGTTGATATTTGAATTTACCTGTGATCTGTGTATTTTAGGTTAGCCTTGAGCAGACTGCTTTTCTTTCATGACACTGGTGTTTTAACCATCTCAAAGTCATGCTGTTGAAACAAATAATAATAATAAATTGAGATTTTGGAGTCTTTACCAAGATAACATTGCTCTACAGTATCTACAAACCCAAACATCGGAGCATCGAAAGCCTCATAGTGTCCCCTGAGTGAAATATTTGATTGATTTCTCATGAACTAGTGCTGGAGGAAAGAGTGTACAAAATAATGAAGTATAAATAGCAAAATGCAATTTTAAAATTATTTTGGTCATTGAAAGCTGACCCAAGTTGTTATAAAGTAGGTACTGTAATTTTAGCCATTTGAGGCTGTACTTAAGCACCTAAATATAAATGACCTGTTCTTCAGAGGTGCTTAAAAGCAAGGGTGGGTGTAACACAGGGACAGGATTTTTTCAGGGAAGTGATGTACTCTCACAAGCAGGAGAAAGAAAATTATTTTCCCAGAACTAATCTATGTGGTCTGGAGTAAAGCAAGGTGAGCACCAGGATAGCAGGAAGGGAGTTGTGGATCTGGCTTGGTGTTAATAGGAAGTTGAAGTGTATCTCAGCAGCTTAGAACTAATATACTTCTACGCTAATATTCCTCTACCTCAGAATACACTTACATTTTGGTGGTGTGAGTATTTGAAGGTGGGCATGTAAAGTGTATGTGTTGATTGTTAAGCTGAATAATTTTCCTAGTCTTCTTGTAATTTGTTTAAAAATAAATTCTGTGGGTGTATATAAAGTGATACGGTTTACATTTATCTTGTATTTGTTTATATAATATCTGTATGGTTAAAAATAATATACCCAGAGTAATGATCATCATTTTCTTTTCGGACATTCCCCATTAGGGGACGTAATGGTATGAATGATGACGTACAGTAAGCAGAAAGTGAGCGAACTGGCTAGCTACGGATGTTAAAGATGCAAGTTGGGATACAGGAGGTTGGAGGTTACTGCTCCAGCCTGAAGGGACATAATATCTGTGCAAAAAAAAAGCCATTGCTTTTAAGTAAGTCCTTGGTAACTACCTAGGCTAAGAACTATATTCAAGAGTCCTTCATCTCACAGTGGAGGAGGAAAAACACTGAGACCTGCTAAGGTGACTCTTCCTTTGGTGGTGCATTGGTAGTGCTTCTCTGCTTGTTCATTCAGCTGCAGGGCTGGCTGCCCTGGCCTGAGCAGTGCACAGGAACATGTCTGCATAGTAGAAAATAAGTACTGGGTTGTAGGTTAAAATCTTGTTGGCCAGAGCTGCAGTTTTTGATACACAACCAAGTTAAAAGGCCCCAGTAAAGTCTCATCTGTAGTGGTCAGTACCTGCACAGTTCGGTGTCAGTGGCATCCGCGTGCCATGTTGGATGGGAGAGGCTGGGCTGTGACCCATCCCTGTGCTGCCAGACTGGGTGACAGAGGTTATTGATGGCCAGAGAGAGGGGCTAATCAGTGCCATGGACATAAAGCCTTTTTACCCTCTTCTCTTTCCTTTCCTGGTAAATACATATTTGTAGTTAATATTTTATTTTGTAGGAGGCAGAGGCCAAGAGATTGCTGCTCATAAAGTAAACTGGGATGATAAAAAGCTGTGAACTGTATTCTTGCAATGAAGTGCTTATGTTCTGTTTATCTGTAAAGGGTCATTGTTTCTTTTTGTAGACAAAATAGTTTCATCTGTGCTCGTAGATGGTTTTGACTCTAAGCACATGCATTCCCAGCAGAACGGTGATAACAAAACAAAAGTGATTCAATTGTACAAGGAATGATTTGCAGCAATTAGGTCAGGCAGTGGCTTTCACAAGCCATGTTATCATTGGTTGCTGTGAAAGTAGCATTGGAAGTAGCACAGCACTCAGAAGAGTTGAGGCTGAGACGTCCAAGGTAAGCAGTGTATTGCACAAACCTCTCTAATGATTTTTCAGTGCATTGAAAAACTTAAGTTCCACGTTGTGCTCCCATAATTTTTAACATTTCTTTTCAAAGAAAAAAATGTTTTATGTTTTGTTTTTAGTTCCTTCGGGAGTGATACAAAATGGAGCTCGAGTACTGAGTAGAGGAATATTTCCTGGAGCCAGGCCATTGCCAATCAACCCTATAGGAAGCATGGCTGTCGCAGTAAGGTAAGAGTGGCTCATTGTGGGATCTGTATGAAGTAAATTAGTGTTTTGCAGAAAGCATCAAAGTATTTGTAAGCTCTGGTTAACAGATACTTTGCTGCTTACTAATACTTCTGAGGTTCTAAATGAAACAAAACTCTGTCACCTCAAACTCTTGGGTTATCATTCTTTGCAACATAGTCATGGCATATCTGTGTGGCACACTGGTTTGTAAGAAGCAGTTTTATTTTCACTAGCAAATAGCAGACAGTTTATAGTGAGAACATCCTGCTGTGGACTGTTTTTCTAAGTTCAGATGATTTTTCCTGCTTTTCCCACCCCCCTTTTTCTTAAAACCTTTTCCTGGATTAAATACCAGAGAGAAGAATATCAATAATATTAAAGCAAACCCTGAAAGATATCAAAACACATAGCTGTCATGTTGTTATTAACTTGGGTCTTTGTGAGGCTGTTTCTTTCACTAAAGTTTTATTTCAAGGTTATAGCAAAACATTAAAGGGTAAAATGTTGTTTAAGATATACTCAACTATCTAAGGAAGCAGGGCAGTAAGAGACATCTAGTGATGACAGTCAGAACTGTGGTTCCATGGTTTGCTTTGCTTAAAGCAGTACTGGTTTATTGGTGGAAGAACAATTTGCCTCGGGTGTAGCTCCATTTTCAGTCAGTCGCAACAGAGATTAATTTGGTCAAGTGTTCTGCCGGTGCCCTTCTCTTTCAGAACTCTCAGTATCTGCAAAAGCTATTTCAGCTCCTGTAGTGGGGTATTCTGGGTGAGTTTTCATAATTAGTGCTGACCCCACTTTGCTGGGCTGTTCCAATTACATCCTCTTTTCTCAGGAAATGGCTGCAAGACAATGAAATAAAGTATCTTGAAAGCTCTTATTTCATTAGTATCTACTTGGGATTTTATACCCAGTTACTCCATTTTTTTATCCCTTTTCAGAATCAGTGTCTAGCCCTTTGGGTGCAGTATTTCCATCCAATAAATGGAATGAGAGACAGAGAAAGCCTATGACATTGGTGTACTCTTGATGCTTAAAATGCATAGAGGGCAAAACACTAATTGAAATAAAACCCATATTTTTGGGTTGGCAACTTTGTCATCTGTTTTTCACATTTGCTACACTGAAGGGATGCAACCCCAAGAGTCATCCTCCAGAATTCTGTGGAGTTCCCTCCGTCTGCCTTTACCACAGCCTGGCCTTGCTGGCAGCAGAGGTCAGCCTCTGCTTCAACTTTGCTGCTGGCTTTACCCAGGACTTGTATTCTGCTCCAGTGGGGATTGCAGAGCTGTGGGACTACTGGGTCATTAATTATATATCATTTTTATGAGGTGTCCAAGCTAAATGGAGGACATAGTGGTCTGAATATTCTCTGTAAAGTTTATCTGCGTTTCTTGCTTAGATCCTGTTTCATAATCGGGATTGACTCAAGGAGGAGATAAAACTGTTTTACTTCCAGGCCACTTGAAAACTTAACTCTGTATAGGCATCCTCAAATTGCCATGCTGTAAATCTGTATATAGTTAAATTTTAGGTGTTTTACAGAGGACTATTTCTTATGTTTTTTCCCAGCAGGTAGAGAACAGGATCTTTACCAGCTATCTCCTAATGTAGAGTTGAGAAATTAGGGATTTTACCCCTCCCTTGCTTATGTTCTTTTTGCTCTGTCTCACAGAAAATCATTTATAATTAGTTAATGCAGACATTTCTAATTCTTTTTGTTCTCCAGCCTTAGGCAGTATTAGAAATAGCTTGCTATGAATATATTCCTAGTGTGCATGATGTCTGCTCATATTTAAAGGCTCCTGCAATATACCCTCTTTTAATTCTTGAAAGGCAGGGATTTGGCACAGACAAGAGGCTTGAAAGCCTCTTGAGAAGTTAGGGGACTCTCTACAACAAGGAGAGTTCAGCAGGCAGTTTTGCCTTGCCTCCCTCAGGGATAATAAGATTCCAAATTTCTTTAGGAAGAAGATCAATCTGGATTCACAATGCCTCTTAGAATATCATCTGGTCCTCTCAAAACTGGATACTTCTGTTATCAGTTACTGTAAAAATGGCATCATTTCTTGGTGCCTTCCTCTCCTCAGATACACAGGGCTAAATAGGACCTGTCATGTTGAGTTTTCATGACATCTCACGAGAATAACCTCTGCTTATAATGTGCAACAGGGGGAATTTACCGCAGCATCCATGCAGCCTTCTTTTGCAGTTAAGAGTGGGAGTACTGCTCAGATTGAGCTGTCATTCCTGCCTAGAGGACGATGCTCCAGTCAGGCTGGCAGGGGATGTTTTCAGACCTGTTTAGGTGCAGGAAGGTTGATTTCCTCTTCTAACTTTCACCAGGAGGGAGGTCTGGGCAGGCATGGGAGGTGGTGCAGTCTCCTGTTACAGTTCTGCAGAAACTGTGTGCCTCTGGCTATTTATTGAGAAACCAGACAGCTTCTTTCTAAGAAGTTTTTACTCAAGTGTGTATTTTCTTGAGAAGAGTTCTTTTGATGCTGTAAATGAAAGGCTTAAAACCACTTAAAGATGATAGTTTTCATCATTCATATAGGGAACCTGTAGCATTTTCATGGTAGAGGATTGTTGCATAATAAATTAAACCTTTTAACTGTTTTTCTTTAGTTACCATGTCTAGAAATTACAGGTTCTTTTGTAAGGTGCTGGTCTTCTGTTGGCACTTCCTTGCTGTCTGAGCTGTTTATTTAATTTTGTGTTTATTTCCTCAATATCTTAATATTCTTTGGTTTTGTTGTCCCCCAAACTGGTGCAAATGACTTGCAGTATGTTGTCCTGCTGTGCAGTGTCATTAGTGCCAAAACAGAGTAAGAAAAAGTTTGGTCTTGGGTTAAATTCGCAGTTGTAATTAGGTGGAGTGTTTTGACTCATTCAGCAAGGAGGCCAAAACCATAACACTGGACTAAAGTGCTGAAATCTGTGATTTCTGGTGTGTTAACTACCATCAGTTGGAAAGTTTACTGTGTTATTCATCTTTGACAGTGTGACTGAATGCATTGCCATATTTTGTACCTGTACAAGGTATCAATGTGTTGCTGTTCCCTTGTAGTTACATTTAATTACTTTATATTTTTATATATAAAATAAAGTACAGTTGAATCAAGTACTTTGAGTTAAAAACCCTACTGAAATGTATTTAACAAAAATGACTTTCCATGAATAAAGAATAGCAATTTGAAGAGAGCTTCATTATTTTGTAGTGCATTTGCCTTAAATTGCACAAATAGGCCTTTCATTCCAAACTAATCTACAAATGGAAAAGGCATCCCACACTATTTTTACTTTGACAATCATCCTCTGGTGTTAAATCTCCACAGCAGAGCATAATTGGATGTGTTTTGACAGTAGCTTTTTATTTACTTTATTCACACCACTTTTAGCTTGTTTACCATCCATATTTTCCATGTTGTGGCTGACAAGTCTAAGACCCACCCAAAGACAGCAGGGAAAAATAACGCTTCAAAGCTGCACAGCGTGTAGCATGTCTCTAACATGAGATCCATCATATATATTTTTGGCAGACCATATCCCCATACAGTTTCCTGAGAGAATCTAAAAGCAAATGCAGTGATAGTCTGAATATGTAGAAAAGAAAATATTGACTTACAAAGGTATTCAGTGAAAGCAGGCAAAGCCAGTATTTCTTTACATACAGCAAAGAGTTGGTTGTGCTTTGAAGGCGAGTTCTTCCTCTTCCTATCATCATCCACTGGAAAATATTTTTTAACTGTTTTCCTGGGAGACCTTCAGTGTTGTAGGCACAGTCTGTCAAAGTGGCAAGTGCATCTGCCATCACATGTCTTGGCAAGGTGCAAGAAGTTCTATCATAAACAATCACCTTCCATTGAGTCAGATATCACCTGTTACATCAACCCTTGGGAAGAGCACAAGCTTGGAAATTGATCCAACATTAGAACTGTTGGAACTGCAATTTCAGTACATTCAGCAGACAGCCTCTGCCACGATGTTTGTGATTTTCTCTGGTTATCCATAGAGTGTGAGTGGTTTGTGACTGTGTCAGGGTCCTGCTGCAGTGCAGTAGAACTGCTGAGCCACATTTGCCTGATGTGGACAGATCCACGGTGAGGTTCTCACCCAACAGAGAATCTCACCAGCTGTTTGGCACAGACCTTGTAATTTGGTTCAGGTTATTCTGCAGAAGATGTTTTACAAAATATCTGTGGTAATTTAAAAAAAAAATAAAATTATATGCTATGTATGCCTCGGTAATAGGTTAGATTACTTTTGGTAGTGTTTATTAGAAATACCTTGGATTTTAAATTATTGAAGGTTAAAAATAAAAATAAATGGGGTATTACATAGAGTTTTTTCCTTTTTTTTGCAATTCTTCTTTCTCGCCAAACATTTGTAGCATTCTCTCCCTGGTTTTGGCTGGGATAGAGTTCATTTTCTTCCTACTAACTGGTACAGAGGTGTGTGTTGGATTTAGTGGAAGAATAATGGTTTAGTTGCTGAATAGAGCTTACCCCAAGTCAGGGCCTTTTCAGTTTCCCATGCTCTACCAGTGAGCAAGTGGACAAGAAGCTGAGAGGGAGCACAGCCAGAACAACTTGACCCAAACTGGCCGGAGGGATATTCCATACGAAAGAGCATCACGCCCAGTATATAAACCAGGAGAGTTAGCTGGGAGGGGCTGATCGCTCCTGGGGGATGTAGTGAGTGGTGAGCAGCAGAATTGTGCATCCCTTGTCTTTCTTGTGTTTTATTCCTCTTATTCCTCTCTTTGTTCCTCCCTTTTCATTGTCATCATTGTAACAACATCGTTGTTACTGTTGTTATTATTTACTTTATTTCAATTATTAAAGTGTTCTTATCTCAAATTCTCCTCCCCATGCCACATGGACTGGGGAAGAGCAAGCACCTGCATTGTACGTAGTTGCTGGCTGGGGTTAAACACCAGCATTCTTGAGGAATTTCACAATGATCAGTAAATTGCAAACAAGCTTCCTAGGGAATTTCCCTCAGTAAAAAAAATAAAAAATATTCTATTTAGATTTCCAAGATAAAATGTTCCCTCTTCCTTGGGAGAGCAAGTGCATCCACACTAGCAGAGCTACTGCTCTTCCTTGATTTTGAGGGGGGGAAGAAAAAAAAAATTAAAAAAAACCCAGCCAAACCAGAAATCAACAGAATGCCCAAAAATGCAATGGTAACAAACCTTACCTACTTCATCACGAGCAGATTTTAAAATACCTGTTCTTCTCCTGCTATTAATGCCGCAGTTCCTTATGCAACTCCTGGTCATTGGGGTGTGACAAGAATTTTGTGCCTAACTTTATTTGAAGATGAAAGATTGTTATTTAGGATTATTTTCACTCTTAATTTTAGGGTAATTACTAGATTATTCCTCGGGTGTAATTTTAATTATTGTGACTTTATTTTTCATGTTAGCTTTATTTTTTGCTTATTTTTTCTTCCCTTGAAGCAGCCACTCAAGCAGTGATTAAATATACCAAACCTAAGTAACATGTGCAGAATAGATGCCAAAGCATAAGTACAATTATTATTATTCACTTATATTATCTGTGAATGATTAGTTTTGCTTAGATAAAGGAATTGGTAGGTATTTCCTTTTATAAATTCTTAATTGCATCTTCTTAATGCTTTTGCTTATTACTGTCATGATCAGCTTAACAAACCCCAAGTCATCCTTACATTGCATTCCCCTTTCCACCTGTAACAGGCAGGATCAGTTATCCTTGGGAGCCAAAGGAGTCCGCTAGTAACTAAAGGATAATAATGATAACTAACTGGATTATTCTTTCTTTGAAAAATGCAGAGGGCTGTATTTGGCTTAACTTCAGATCTGCTGTTGATACTGCTGGCAGTGCATGACTCACATTTACTGTGATCCTTTGTATACAATTATGCTCTGAAGTACCTTTGTAAGAGCTGCTGTCACCAGTGTGAGCAACTTGTTGACTTTCCATTCAGTAACCCCTGACAGAATCTCGTCATACAGCAAGTGAGCACCACTTACTTTTCCATATGCTTGCTCATCCTCCTGTCTGCTGGTGTGTAGTGGTTTTAAGAAGCAGTTCAACTACCTGTAGCTGAAAGTTCTGACTGTCCTGAATTTCCCTTTGAAATAAAAGAAGAGTGCTTTTTTTTTCCTTTTTTTTTTTTTATCAAACCTGGAACTTGTCAAAATCTACAAACCCAGCTTACCTGTACTGCTTTCTTTGTGTCTTCTAACTGGGTATTTCCAGTTACATACCAAAACTGTCACCTATGGGTACACAGTAGCTGTCATCCAGAAGGATCAGAGGTAGATTAAGGTGATATTTAAAATCCACATAGGTTTTCTGTGTTCATCAAAGGAATACACCTGTCTTAAGGGTGGAATACAGTAAGTATTTTTCAGCAGAACTTTTTGCCACTTTGCAAACAGAATGTAACCCTTTTTTTTTTTTCCAAGCTGTCAGTTAAAGACATCATTTCCTTACTGTTTGAGATCCAGCTGCTGTGAGTCCCATCTGACTTCTGATTATATTAGTGGCAGAATTCGTAACCATTAGCCATGGGAATGAAGTTGGACTTTCAAAAGTCCAAACTTACCTCTGCACTGCTTGAGGATTGTGTCACTGTGCTACACCCAGACAGAAATATTCTAAGAAGAATCTGTACACAGTGCTTTAGGTTCAGATCTCAAGCAAATAAAATGTCCATGTCAGCAGGATGAAAAGATCTAGAGATTGTCCCATGGACTTTCCTGAAAGGGCGAGCCACTGCTGAAAACATGAAAATACGTCAGTTTCTGGAAATTTTGAAATAAAGTTCTGAACAAACATGGAGGGGGAAATAAGGTATTTCTTTTCAAAAGAAATTTCCTTTCATTGTTACAGTAAGCACGGAATTCTTAAATACCTTTTCTTCCCCTCTGTAATTTAAAAATAATCCACACATGGAGCAGTCACTTGTTTTAAAAATCTTTTACTGTTTCAGTAACAAACTTAGAGGTACAACTAGAACTGGGAGCAAAAATAGATTCAGCTAGCCAAAATCTGTCTCCTGAAACCAAAGGGAGTTCTGAAGTAAGTAGAAGTAAGTAGATGTAAGTAGATCATAGATTCATTTCGTAGTGAACATATGATTGTATAAGAGCAATGCAAAGCTTTAGAGTTTCAGAAGCACATATGGAATATGAATGTTTTAGATATTAGTTTATTCAACTCTTACTAATCTACTAATATCAGTTATAAGTAATTCATCTTGTGTTTGAGCTGTTGCATATCAAGATACAGATCAGATTAATTTCCTTTCAGGGTACATGACTTTTGATATTGTGAATATCCTAAACACTCTGCCTGTGTAACTTTTTTATTTCTGCAAATATTCTTTGCTAATTCTCTCCTTGACCTGCTTTCTCTTCCATTTTTATTTCCTCAAGCAGAACTGGTTGGAAATCTTTCAAAATGTAAGTGAAACCTAAAGATTTTTCTAAGATGCAAATGCTGTCCATTTCCTGACCAGTTCCACCATAGAAGCCTTTCTTCTGAAGTGTATTGGTATTTCCTTTCCTCCCCTTTTTTTTAAAGTGATTCCTTTTTTGCACCTTTCTGTGAACTTCTGTTTTTCTTCATCAGCATCCCTGTTTGCAGTCACTCCCTGTGGGATGCTAACCCCACAGTAATACACCTTCCCCTAGGGCATTGCCTCTGTACTCCCCAGGCATTTCATTCTGTTTTTATGCTGATTTGAAAGAATTGGGATCCAGAGTAAGTCCCATGGGCAGAGTTTCTGAATCCAAATTATAGCCCTTTTATGTAAAAACAACACTAGAAACTCAGGACTAGGGCAAATCAGGGATGTCTTATTGGTACATGGTTGCATTGCTCCATGGAACTGTAGCTTTCCTTTTATTGACAGTCTCTCAGTACAAACTAACAAGTAGATTTAATAACATAAAAATGGGCATCTTGGTTTAAATCCCATCCATTAGAAGCCTTGTTCGCTAACAGTAGGCATCCCATAGGAGTTCCCACCCATTCTGTCTTGTATTTGTTTCCTCGGAGCACAGATAGATTATTTTTTAATGGAAAATTAGTAGCATGTGACTTTTAGTGAGCTACATTGCTCTGACTTTTAGCTGCCTAGTAAAATCAAGTAACTTTAATTTTATGCTAATTTATGATAATTTTAAACATCTTTAAATGTAAATTTACCCTAAAAATGAAGAATCTGTCACTTAAAATGCATCACATGCTTCCTTGTAATGACTGATCTTAAGGAGTTTGTTATAAATTCACCTTACAACTAGTTTAGTATGGATGATTTCTTCTTTTAAGCATTTGGCAACCTCTAATGACATCCCCTGCAGTGGCAAGCCATCACAGAGTAAATGCAGCTGGCTTGCTGCACAATCATGAATGACATTGCATTTAGTTATTAATAATTGAAGTCCTTTTGGATTCTATATAGAATTTATGGATCATGCATCTACTCAGAAATCTAGGGGAAGGCAATTTTGTTGAGCAAAAGAGGTTGACAAGAGGCTTTCTTTTCTAATAACTGGGCCTTCTATTCTAAACATTTCTTTGAAAAATACTGTAAATAAGAACATTTGGCATGACCCATAAATTTGCTGCTTTCTAGCACTGTACTGTCATTGGTTCATAAAAGGAAGCAGGTTTCTTATCTCAGTGAGGTCTAGAGACGAGCAGTTAGATGAATAGGAGCTGTGGAATTAGATATCACTCTTATATTCCCACATTTCAACCTTACCTTTCAAAAAGGGATAATACTGTGCTGCTTCTTCTATAAAAAACCCCATACATGAGGTCCGTTCCTTGAAACCTAAAGCACTTTTTAAGAAGAGCAGTAATACTCTGAACTTGCCCCTGTGCTGTTCCTCTTAGATATCTATGCTCAGTGCATACATTTAAGAAAAGGTTTTAATCCAACACTGCCATGAGCGTGCAAAAGCATTCTAGTGGTAGCACAAAGACGGCAAGAGTAGACCTTAAATCAGTTTATCATGGGATAGTTTAAACAGCCTTGCTTTTTTGTTGGGTTTCTTTCAACTGATAGAGGGGTTCAAGGCTGGTGAACTGGCAGGTAGCAATGGTGATGGCTTTACTCAATGATGAACATCCTACTCTCCTTTTCTCAGCAGGAATTAAGGATTAAGAATTAAGGGCCAGTCCCTTCTTTAATAGTCTTGCAGGCATTGTATTCTGTACTGAAAATCAGTGGCAGTGCTCTAATACTTTTTAGTCCAGAAAGGAACACTGTTCATTTTAAAATATATTGTGTTGCAGTAGTTCCCACAGCACAGGGTGCTATAAAACCAAAGGGGGAAATGACAGCTTCTAGAGTAAATCCAGATTTATCTTTTCTACTGCCTGTTTTTGAGCACATTGTAATATTTTATTGGCAGCTAGTGGCTTAAAGATTGTATTGCTTTTAAGATTATTCATTAACTGATCAGAATCAGAAATGTGGCTGAACCTGGCTTTTATACTTAGTTGCTCCTTTTGTTGGAAAGAATCCTAAATGAAAGCTGTGCTATTTCCAGGTGAAACATCTCCTGCACTTGGACTGCTGGAGCTGGAAAGTGTCATTCAGAGGTGGCAAATAATTACTCCAGGAAGCTAGTGTCTCTTCCCCATATTTTTGATATTATCATTTATATGAAAAAGAGGAGGGGATATTTATGCAACTCACCAGAGTTTATTTATCCAGGAGATAAAATAATGTTGGGGTTTTTTCTTTTTAATTTCTGAAGTGTAAGCTATTAGTTGAAATGTAAATCAGGACTTTAGATATCATTTATTTGTAACCATCCTCTACTTGCTCCTGCCTCTTGTGCTGTTTTGTGTCTTTTGGCGTGTTTTAATGTCAAGTCCAATCCACGAGCAATTAGGCTTTGAAACCACCTTGCATGGACATTACTTTGATACTCATAGTTTCGGATGATAATTTCAATTTACTTGTCAGTTGGCTTTATCATCTTTTGCTTTGAGGCAGGATCACATCTGTGTGGCTTCTAAGACTGCTTCTATTTGTTTCTACAGGAATGGAATAGCAAACTGCCGGATGCGGACAGAAAGCGAACAGTCCTGCGGCTCTCCCGTTGTTAGCGGTGACCCGAAGGAGGATCACAACTACAGCAGTGCCAAATCTTCCAACCACAGGAGCACATCACCTGCTAGTGACTCCGTTTCCTCTTCCTCTGCTGACGACCAGTATGAATTTGCAACTAAAGGTAGCCAAGACAGCAGTGAAGGAAGTGAAGTTAGCTTCCAGAGCCACGAGAGCCATAGTGAAACAGAAGAGGAGGACAAAAAGCAAAGTCGGAAGGAGACCAAGGATTCTTTAGCTGACAGTGGGTATGCATCCCAGCACAAGAAAAGGCAACATTTAATGAAGGCGAAAAAAGTACCAAGTGACACACTGCCTCTTAAAAAGAGACGTACAGAAAAGCCCCCTGAGAGTGACGATGAGGAGATGAAAGAAGCAGCGGGATCACTCCTGCATTTAGCAGGAATTCGATCCTGTTTGAACAACATCACGAATCGGACGGCAAAGGGGCAGAAAGAGCAAAAGGAAACCACAAAAAATTAGAACAAATCAATGATTTGTTTGAACTTACAAAGTTTTGTTTCAGCACGTCAGGTGAATTCTAATGATTTGTGGCAATATCAGCAATTTTTTCCTTTTTTTGTTTTTCTTCTATTTGTTTCTGTTTTGTTTCTTTTTTTTCTTTTAATTTTTTGAACCCTTAAGATTTTTATTTTTAAAGGAGATTGAAGCCATAGAACTCATACTGACACTCAGCTAATTTACGAAAAGCTTTTCATTACCTGAAGACAAAAAGTTAACAAAAAAAAAAAAGCCAAAATCGCCATTGCTTTCTCCAGCTTGTCAAAAATGCGTGGTTCAATACGCAGTGACATCAACATTAATGTTATTGGAGTAAAATTGGGCACTTGGAAATCCCTCTTATAGTAGAAGAGCTGTGCATAATTTAGTATTCATTCAGGCCTGGCCCTTAAGAATTTTTTTAATGGCCTTACAATTGGGTTAGAAGTGAATATGAATAAAGAGATTTGTGGAAGAGAGGAGGCACGTACTTCTCAACCAAGAACCATCTAGTGGCACTTGGATACATTGTGCCATACAAGTCTTTGGACAGCCACTGGTGGCAACTGTGCAAGCTGTAATGCACTTTCAGTGCTTCATGTGTCCCATGTGGCTCATAATGTGAAGACTGATAACTATAAGTTTGAGGAAATTTGGACTATGTATGCAATGGGTTTCAGTGAAATAACAAGAAGAAATGGGAGGGGGGTCACTGTCAGTAGCATCGTTAACCATTGAATTCTGTCTTCTATATTAAATTGAAAGAATGTTCAAAAAGCCATAAGCCTGAAGATTGGCACTGCGTGCAAAAAATCATAGTAATAGGGAAAAACAAGCTATGTCTTCTAAACTGCCTGAGTGAAAAGCAATCAAGTCTAAGAAATTACAATAGATACAATGTACATCAGAATCTTTTTCTGTGGATCATATCCTTGATCTAACTGGGGAAACAAAGCTACAAAACCTGCCATTAGTAGTATTCTGTATTTAAAAATAAAAGGAAAGCATATTGGTGAACAGTAAAATTCAGAAGTTTAACAAAAGAGCTCCACACTGCCCTCAGAAATGAGTGTGCAGTGGCCGTCAGTCAGGATTCATCTGTGCAAAAATGACAACAAATTTCCAGATTGAACCAGCGTAGCCAGCAGAAGAAATTTGATCCACATTGCATGGATTCCTTAGGGAGGGGGGGAAAACAAAAAGCAAACAATTTTTTTTATTCAAAGATGACAAAGTTCTTGTAAGGTAAATAATGTATTTAGCATGAAGCATGAATTATTTTCATATAAATATAGAAAATAGAGAAAAAGGCTATGCCTCTAATTTTTAAGCCCTTAGGCTTAGAGTTTGGTTTTTGGGGGTTTTATTTTTTTGTTTTGGTTTGGTTTGGTTTTGGTTCTTTTTTTGTTGTTGTTGGGGGTTTTTTTGAAGCAGGTGTTTAAGGTTTAACCTTCTTCAGGGACAAACACTGACTGTTGGGGAACTTACTCTGCAATATTAAAAAATAAAATCTTCATGCTCTGGTAGGGCTTGGATGGTTGAATTATACTGCCTTGTCTGCACATTCAGCCCCCCTCTCCCTACTTCTGTTTTAAAAAAGAAAAAAAAAGTAAAAATGTGTCCTTTCTTCGTCTGTACATGTGTAACATGACGCAATAATCTGAGGGCAAATTTAGTAGTGAGTGTGTATGACAGAATCAAGAGAATAATGGGAGGTTAATTGAGGAAAACTCTCTGATTTGATTCAGGAATACGTAGACAAGAAAATAGCTTTGCTAATTTGCCATGAAAAAATGAAGTTAATTAAGAGCCTTACGGAGGTGTCCGGAGAAAAACCAGTGTTACAGAGAGTGTGATTCAGGTACAGTGCTACTCTCCTGGTAATGATGACTGTGAGACTGGAGATCACTACAGCAGA
Organism: Empidonax traillii; assembly: GCF_003031625.1. Taxonomy (NCBI): domain Eukaryota; kingdom Metazoa; phylum Chordata; class Aves; order Passeriformes; family Tyrannidae; genus Empidonax; species Empidonax traillii. The sequence continues at coordinate 192,966 of NW_020955839.1, forward strand.
GAGAAACTGTGAAATAAATAAAACAGTCTCTCTCACCTGGATTCTTGCATTTGGCATGAAAAATTCAACATTTAGAATATCGTAGAGGCAAAAAGAAAATCCCAGGAACCAACCACTTAGTAGAACAGAATGGTCGGTTTTTTAAAGAGTGTAGGTTTGGATTTATCCCTAACAACTGTTTCAGGCAGCAGTTTCAGCAAGATGGATCTAGTTTATGAAGAGTGAGTTAGAAAAGGGTTTGCCTTTCCACTCAGTGCAGTGAGCTAAAAGTTGCATTTGAAGATGCCTGTGGTGTGTTCTGTTAGCAAGTGGAAGGACTGAAGGGCTGGTCTGGACCTGGTCCTGTGCTCCACAAGCATTTTGTCAGTAAAGAAGAGGGTCATGCTGGCAGCAGCACAGCAAAAGGGTGCCTCTATTCCCATCTCAGCCAGCGTGTCCTGGGTCCAGGAGCTGCCTGACAGCTGCGTAGCTCAGCACAACTGCCAGCTATGGAGATGAGGAAGGAGAGAGCCGAGGATAGTGTGAGAAACAGCCTGTGTTCCTCTCAGTTTGCTGGGGCTGATGCATGCAGGGTTGATTCCCTGCATTAGTTAAGTCATGAGTACATAGATACTAACTTTCCTTGACTGCCTGCAGCCCTTGAGATAATAATGGGGGAAACAGAAAGGGCCAGTCCCTTGGCCAGGTAGCACAGAGATGAATGAGCCATAGTTTTCCCTTATATGTTTGGACCTGGATAATGAGCTTCTTTCCAGATCCATGCTTACTACAGCCAAAGTCCACAGGCAGTGAACCACACAACCCTGTGCAAGAAAACTTGGTCTTCATCTTTTACAGACTTTGGAGAGAGTCATTTGAAATAGAAATACTACAGTATCACTTTGCCACTACCTTTACTCGTTAATGCATAGTTGTACCATCTCAGGAGTGGTTTAATATTTATCAAAAAGTAGCACTAAAAAGTTAAATCTAGTGGCAGAAGATAGACTTAAACCATGGCTCAGCTATCTCAGTCCTCCAGGGGAAGCAATGTACTCTTGTGTCAGTGGCCAGATTCTGTCCACAGCACTAATTCCAGGGCAACTTCTCTGATTGCAGTGTGTCAGTGCAAATGAGATCAGTATCTGACAGTAAGTACCATTCATTAATGTGGACTCTTGGTGGCTAAATATATAATTACCACTAGTATTACTCATCTTAGAAAACAGTCATTTTGCATAAATATCTAATTAGGCAAGTTATCTTTATACAGATATATATATAGAGAGAGATATATATAAAACTTATCTAAGACTTCAACAATTCCTCTATATACTTGCTGGTAAACCTAAAATGTTGGCAAGCATCTATTTTCATGTAAAATTTGTTTCTCCTAGTCTGATCTGCTAAGGACATATGCTTTGGGTAGGAGTTTACAAATTTACGTTCAGGACCAGCAGTTTGGCTGAGGACTAATGCCATCAATGGATCGTTTCTGGTGTTTAAAAACAACTTGTCCTTATTGATGCTTACTCTGACTGTTGATGAGAAGTACATAATTTGGGTTGTATACAATATTTAGGTGTCACCTTTTAAACCATTTTTGTGCCTGGCTGACAATGGCAACTTTTTCAGAACTGGTTCTGACTCCATCAGAGAAGTTCTCTTTTTCTTGTAAGAACTGAGATTGATTTGTTTTCCAGGAAATACAATGTCAGCTTTTCAACAGAGTTGTCTCTACCTTGACTGAATGATGTCAAAACAGAGTGGTAATTGCACTGTATTACAAACTCTCTCACTTGCCAGATATGAGGTGGTGTGGTTTTGCTTGTTTGCTTTCCTTACTAAGCCATTTTGGAGTGAGAATTTGTCAAATCTCTAACTTTCCATTCCTCTCACTCTATCAGTATTGCCAAATTAGCATTTCTCCAAGACAGGTGAGGTCTAGGGGAATCCCAGGAGGTCTGCAAGCATTCAGTGGTGAGTTTCACATAGGCATGAATTGTAAGGGTTGCTGGACTTCATGGCGGGTTCCTTTGGAATATGCCTTTTGCAGCAAAAAGCTCTTGCAGGCCAGAGCTAATGCCATAAGCAGATTTCACCGGCATCTGCAGGGAGCTGAAATCTGCTGGTCGTGCTTGCATTCTGCAAGCAGTTGGATGTCCTACTGCATTTTGATGCAGATTCTGCTTGCGTTTGAAAATTCAGGCACAAGTCTTGAACAGCTTAAATGTATCACCCTGTAGCTGTTTCTGAAAGCAGTCTGCTTCTGTTCTTCTCCTGGCAAAACTGGCAGTAGTTCTTCCAAGATCGCAGGATTTTACAGCTGAAAAGCCGAACGTGAGAGTGAGGAGATCTGCCGTGTGGGACTAGAGAACTGTACTGAGAGTGTGTTCTCTCCTCTATGGCAATTCAGTTGAGGTTCATATTCTTGTTCCTCTGTTACCTTAATGGGAGAAGGGAATCCCAGAGGAGATGCATCGGCTTTCAGTGTTCAACGGAATTACTGTCTACCTTTGGAAAAGATACAGAACAAAGCTGGAGGCTGCATTCTTCACTGTAGTGAGGTAGAGTTACATCAACATACTTTAGCAGGGAATGAAATCCTAAATTGTACACCAAATAGCACCAAGGATAAAATCACCAAAACACCACTTTGTCCTGGTTTCTTGGTGGCAGTGATTGATTTTAACAGAGATTTTGGCCCTAATCCATCTGAAGATGTAGATAGATCATAGAGTTATGGAGTCATAGAATATGCTAAGTTGGAAGGGACTCATCAGGATAGAGGCCAACTTCTGGCCCTGTGCAGGACACCTCATGAATCACACCATGTGCCTGAGAGTGCACAGTCTGATGTTTTCTGGAACTTGAAGGTGTCTGATTTCCTTTGCAGTCAGTGGAGCTACAGACACCCAAGTGCTCCTGGAAGCCTTTACCATTTCACTACTACTACCATTTTTCCTTGAATCTGACCCTAGGCATTTTTGAAAACATTACTCTCCTGTGCTCCAGGATCAGAATAAAACTATTGAGAGAATGCATTTCCAATGCGATTTACTTCACTTCATGGAGAATGCAAACCCAGCTCCTTCGGGCACATCACTCCTGCCTGAATAGCTCATTGGCATATTTTATAGGAAATATTTTGAAACATTTTCTTGACTTTGCCACCAAAAGAGCATTTGAACCATACACCCTCCTGATTGTAACAGAATATCAGTGTTGACCGTCTGACCAGTTAAGTTTTAGTAGTGTTCTTCACAGCCCTCCAGTAATATATCAAACACTGTTATGCACATAATGCAGCACTGTGATCTAATTTAAATAATACTTTTTTATTATTTATACTACTCTATGTAATATACATCAACACTTTGCTATATAACCTAAGTGATAACCCTCTTCTTAGTTACCTGCCAAACTCTGAATTTCTGTTTGGTTTGTATTGCAATTAGCACAGTTACCAAGTTGTAATGATGTCTCTTTTCCTTTGAAATGGGATGTGTAAGTCAAACTATACATTTTGTGTGTTTCTGTTTTGAGATGCAATTTTTAAGGATTTACACACAACATTCAGTGTTCTGTATAAATCTGCATACATTTGTGAATTCATCTGTTAATCCCCTTTTATTTAGAAAGTATTAATTGATGGTGGTTTATTAGGGGTTTTTATTTTTGCTCTTTTTTTTTTTTTTTTAGTACTGGTTATTCTTGAATTAAGCAGAGACTTGTCAGCTGGGTTGCTTTATCTTTGATCATGTACATGACCTAACAATTCTTCCACAGTTCAGCAAACAAGTACTAGTTTCACTGACCAAAAAAAAAAGTCTCAACCTAATGTGTCTATGGTGCTGTATTTTGCTGGTATACATTTAAAGCCAGAAATGATTTAAAGGTCACTTTTGAGTTCTTCTAATAAGTAGCCTTTCCTGGTTTGGGGAGTTTGGGGTTTGTTTTAGCATTGAAACAAGGTATATTTATCTGAAGCTATGTAATGGTTTTTCTACTGTATCACATTTCCTTTTGCAAAGAGAGGAATATTGACCTGATATAACATCCTTTCACAGTCAGTGGAAGGGGGTTTTGTTTCACATTTTTATTTTCAGTGGATTTTGTTGAGCTTTGGATCAGGCCAGCAGTTACAGGAGCTCATCATCTGAGGGTTTAAGGGATAAATGACAACTCGTGCTGGCCCTCAGTGCTAGAAGGGATTTTATTGAATGCTAAAATAACATGCTGGATGCTGGAATGGCTGTTCATCTAGAAATGGGAATCTTCTTCATTTGTTTACTCTGGCCTGAAATCCCAAGACTTTCTTTTTTGTTCAGTTGACATTGAACTTGAGTACATTTTTAAGTTACTAGAGCATTGTACATTTTCTGAGTATGTGTGGGACAGCAATTGAAAGTCATACCTGTATCTGATAACCAGTTCCATGCCTGCATCATTCACACTCACTACTTAAAACTGCCATGATGTAAAATGTTGGGGGGAATGATTTGTGTGTGTATGAAAAGCATTATGAACTTGTACATTTTTTTATACTCTGATCTGTAATTTCTGAAATATTTTGTTTTACAGAAAAAGTGATAAAGCAATCAAAAGACCAAGAGATTTAGTATCAATGCTTAAGGGTCACAGGACCTTAACTGGCCAATAAGTTAATTTAGTACAGTGATAAGCCAATTTTTTTTCCTGTACTTGGCGTCTGAAACTGCCAATTTCAACAATATTAAAATACGAACTGTGATGGGGAATGAACAGTGATGTTAAGTTGTATTTGTGTTTACCTAAATGAGCAGTCCGAAGGCAAGTGCAATCAGCTGATCTTTAGGAAATATGAAATTGTTGATTTAGAGGCATACTTGCATTTTACATTTTCTTGATGTGTAATCATATTGCCAAAGACAAACTATTTCATCAATTATTATTGTAAATAACACTTTCCCAAAATCTACCATAAAGTTTCTGTGATGTATTGTCTTCCAGTTGCAATAAAAATTACTGAGTTGCATCAATTGAATAATTGTATTTGTGTGAATATTGGCTTCAAAATATGCCCAGATATTAAGAAAGAGCAACAGTGATTTTTTTTTTTAAGACATTAATTCCTTCATTATTAAATAGTTCTAGCGCTCTTGGGATGTTACGTGTATCTACCCTGCCGTGGTTATCAGCTCATGTTAATTTGCTGTCATGTGCAAATGGCTAGACATACTAAAATTGGTGTTAACTTAGGGCCTGATCTTCCTTTTTCATCAGTTTTGCAGCCTAGAAACAAAGCTGATTTCACTGGGAATTGTATCTCATCTTTTAATTAGCAATAATCAGAAGAGATCCAATAATAGAATATGTCTAACGGTGTATAAATATAACATCCCAAAAAACATTGCTTTGTAATTGTTGCATCAACCCTCCCCACGTTAATTCAGGTTTCTGCAGCACCAGGGCTCATAATTCTTCTGCCACGTTACTCCTTTACCTCGCGGCAGGAATGGATTGTTTGCAGGAGGAAATCCTGTAGAGTCAAGAGCTTCAAAGCTAGTTGCCTCAGCTGGCTCAATCTGTAACCACCTAGGAGGTATCCTGATCTTCAGATACTTGGAGCTTCCCTGGTCATCTTGGGCTGCTGCAGGAATAGTAATGCTCTTTGTTCACTGATGCTAAAAACTGGTCCCTCTCTCTGTAGATTCAGTAATCCAGCCCAAGGTCTAGAGTTGAAGAAAACAGTGCAGAAGGATTCTCTTCAGAGAGTAAATAATAGGGTGTGTAAAAAAAATTGTAGTTGCCTCATAGCATTCTCCAATTAAAATTAAACTGAATAGTAAAATCCTATAAATCACATCATTCCCCAAATCCTATGGTTTGAAAGTGTTCTGTTAACAGCCCTAGGTTAACTTTCCAAAGGATTGAGAAGAAAAAAAGCCCCACCAGTTCTGTCAAACTTTCTCACACCTGGTTTGAAACACTGCTGAAGCAGAGGAGGATGGTTTCTCGGCTGTGTAAGGAGACTGTATAGCTGCTGAAGCTGGAACACTGCTGACTGGAGCTGAAAGAGTGTCCCCCTCACTTGTCTTGATGCGGTCCAGAGTGGTTGGTATGGGACACACCACAGCAGGCATCTGAGGGACAAGATGCATGTAAAGAGGTCTTGGGAGCAGTGGGGCAGAAGAATCAAATGTCCAAGATACACAGGAAAGAGCCTAAAAGTGCCTAGCCTCGATGTCTGTCCAGGCAATTGCTACTTCCATGTATTGCCTGGAAAAGTTTCTGTTTGTAATCTATCCTCGGTACCCACTGCCACTGCAATGGAACAAGGAAGAGAGAAAACAGACTTGGCCAAGGAGACGAAATAGGAGGAGACTGGTGAGAAGGCAAAACCACTTAACTGTGCTCTGAATCATCTTCCTCTAATGGATCCCCCCTCCCATCTGCCGCCAGTTAAGCAAGTATCACGCAGCACCATCTGTGGATGTATCTGTAGCGACGTGTGTAGAGGAGCAGAGAGACCTGCAGTCTCCACAGAACATGTTTTAGCCTTTATATACAAGCCAGCAAGCTTGCCAAGAGGCTGGCTGTGGGCTTTTTTCAGCGTAGGGCATTACGGGAGGGCCTTAAGCCATTTAGCTCAGGGACACTATCAGAGATGTGCTGAATGCCAGTTGTGCTACGGACTTCTCGTGCAGCGGTGCAGTTTGCCTGTTACGGGCAAAACAGTCTCAAGTTGTGAGTTTTACATCATTGCAATTAACACAGACTTCTGATCACTCATTTGGGTATTTAGAAAGGACATCAACAACCAAAACCTGTCATACCTCCTCTCCAGGCTCAACACCTTTATTTGCACCATGGGTTGTGCTCAATTTGTCAAAATGCCTCTGGCAAGCCCTTGGGCAACATGGGCAGGTGAGGTGATTTATGTACAGTCTCTTTCTGTTGCTCTTTCTTCATGGATGTCCCTGCTCCAGCGCACACTGCTTGCAGCCACTCCAGGAATTCCTGCCCTGGCATGGGTGGTCCATGGGCTGCAGTCCCTCAGGGGCACACAGAATCTTTCTGGCCTTAAGTGGGTCTCCAGCAGCCCTCCATGTGCTGGTTCCTTTGTAAAATACATGTGAGGAGGAGCACCCCTTGCCCCTCTGACTGCCCACAGCGGAGCCACCCAGTGGGTTGGTCCCCCCTTGTTGACCTCAGCCCTCGGTGGGATGAAACTGGCTGTGACTGCTCCTGGCTGATTGCCACATGGGTAATGCTGCCACCCCGTGCTTAAATCTCATCTCTCCTGGTCACTGCATCCCCTCAGTCCCTCAACATCTCAGCTGTGGTGACAGTGGTGTTCAGCCCAATCAGGTTCCTCTGATGAGGAACTCACAGGTGCAGGTGCCCAGGCTGCACTCTGGGAGAGAGCCCCTGGGGGCTGCGTGGGGCAGAGCAAGAGCACCAGCCCACCCTCATGGCCAAGGCACTTGGTACGGGCACCTGCCCTGGGGCAGCTGCCTCTGTCCTTCCAGCCCTTTGCATACCTCCCATTTAGTAATCCCTAGGCAGAGTGGGATGGCAGCGCTCCTGCCCCTCCTCACTGTGTAGAAGTAGAAGTGGTTGTATAAGTGTGTAACACAAGGCAAATGAGGCATATGAGCTTTTATAGTGCAAATTTTGGCTACAGAAGGCCAAACAGCCTGGGCAGGCTGTGGGAAGGTACTGCACAACCCCATCCAGACACCCCTGCATTCTCACTGAAGTTCGGCAGCTGCATGGCCAGAGTTGCGAGGCTCTTGGGACCCAAATGAGCAAGGAACACAGACCTCACCTGCTTACAGCACGTGAGGGAAAAAACATGGGCCCTAAGGCTCACCCATCTTGCTTGCAAGGGCAGGTGTCCTGCACAAAACAGTAGGTACACACAAAGTGGCCAAGTTCATATGGCCTCCGTGTTAAATCCCTGTCTTCACGCAGCAGCATCTGGTACTACAGACTCCCCTGTGAAGAGGTGGCATTTGACCCTTCTGTTGGCATAACGCACCTTGGCTGGGGAAGTTGATTCAAAGAAATAAGTAAATAATGACAAAAGGCTTTGTTCTGTGTGTTCCTGATCCTGTATTATGCCAGGAAATGAAGTAACAATGGTTCCTGTGACATCTGCTTCTTAAAGAAATATTATAAAGGAATAAATCTCAGCTTTAACACAGTGTGGTGCTTTGAGTGGGCACATTCAATCCACATAAGATAATTAAAGAGTTTTTAAACTTCATCATAAAATACAAATGATTAATAATCGTGAGTAACTTCATGGAAAACACTCTACGGCAAACATCTGTCAGACTGAATAACAAGCGTACACTCTGCTTTTCATCTTACACTGTTTGACATAATTTTTATTGGCTATAAATCTGCAGGGTTTGTTTATATTTCTATTTGCATTAGGATTGGTTACCACTTTATATTTGATCAGCAGAGCTGCTATTCACTGTGGTGTAAGAAATCAAATAATGATTGTGTATATATAGCAATCTGAGCATTAGAGTGCAGGAGGCTGTAAACACGAAATTTTAAAATCTCTTCTTATCATCATAAGCAATGTTCTCTCCAGGTCTTTAATGACAACCAATTTCTAGAGGCTTTTCCCAAATAACTGTCATTGAAAACAACAGCATCCTTTTTGGTAGCTTGGTCCTGAAACACAGCATCTTCCTACTGCTGAGGTACAGCTCCTCCTAATCTGTCTGTTTTCAATCAGTTAGACATTACACAAAGGTAGCCCCCACATTTTTCTTCTGCTTTTTTAAATGAATGATAATACATCAGAAAATAGGAGGAAAACATTTTTGGTATATGCACCTTAGGAGGCAGAAGCTGTGCATTAGGGACATCCTAATACAGCTGTGTATTGTGGGATGACGCAGCAGATCCCTCCTGAGCTGACATTTCCATATGTACAAACCCAGTCTTAAAAGATAAATGGCTTATTGGCAAAATACAATAGACAAAGTAGGATGGGTTAGAATGACAATGAAAAGGTTGATGACATGGCTGCTTTGCCCTTAATTAGGGCAGGCAGAGACTCTTGTAAAATAATAGTCTCCTCTCATTCCTTTGCATCTTTTTTTTTTCTCATCTCTAAAACACAGATGAGTCTGTGATGCAGGGACCTGGTTTTAATCATTGTCTTACATAATCTCTGCAATCATAGTAAATAGCAGTGCTGTTCAGTGATTTTAAAAATAGCTTTATTCAGCTATCGGCATTCTAATTAATACATTTGCATATTCCAACCTAGTTCATTCACCATCTCAGTTACAGAAGCCACGCTACCTGGAGTGTAATGAAATACAACTGGCTTTGCCTATTACAGTGCTGTAAGAAGCAGATCATCAATCAGGAGGAGAGTCCCAACTCCTGCTCCTGGTGGCCACTGACTGCTGTCTGCTCCTGGCGTGGCAGTGGGGACGGGGTGTGCTGCAGTGAGATCTAATGGGTGATCCACCATCCAAAAAAAAAAAAAAATGGATTTGGGGAATATCGTCTAAAAGGCTGCAAACATCATTCAGTCAGCCATTTTGAGCTTCACAAGCAAGGTAGGGGGGAAGGGAAAATAAGGCAAAAGAAAGGAAAGTGCCTGCAAGGAAAGGAAAGGAAAGCTCCTGCTGTCTGCTTAAAAAGGAAGAGGTAACAGCATGGGAGGTTTCCGGTGCTACATGAAGCAACCAGGAGATGTATATAGGGAAAGGGCTGCGGAGAATCCCTGTGAAAACCAAGTGCTCAGCAGCTAATGTAGGAAGCCAATGTGGCTTTGTGTCTGTTAGCCCTTACCTTTCTAAAGAACTTCTCCCGCACCACCTTTTAAAGCAATAGGCCCACTCCAGAGCATCATGGCTGCCTGTTCTGTCCCAGCACTGTGTCTGCTTCTCACCATCTGCAGCCTAGCTGCCCTGTGTGACCTCCTCACCCAGGTGACACTGTTGGGCTAAACACTATTACCCCTGTGGGCTGGATGGAGGACTTCAATGGCATGGAAGAGAATTATCAAACAATTCCCAGGTACCATGTCAGCATGTATCTCTGTTTCTGAAAAGTCACGTCTACATCCTACTTTCTTCTTCCTCACTATCTTGCTTTGCTTCATTTTGGGCAACTGAACCATATCCTAAGTGCTGGTAGACTGATTGCCCCAAACATAAATTCTGGGTACTAAGGACTTTTCACCATTTTTCTTATCTCTGTTTTTACAGCTATTTGCAAACAGACCCCTCTGACTTAATCCAGAGGCACCTGAACTCTGAGACAGCTCTGACCTTACTCAGGCATTGTTTGCTTTAGTAAAATGGAGTGTAAACAAAAGCAGAAGCAGGGCTGCTGAAATTCGGTGAACTAGAAGCCTAATTGCTTGGGCATTTAGTGTTCCCACACAGACGGGAGCTGTTTGCTTGCCGTGCTTCTTTACCACTCCTTTCCAATGAGGCTGCAGTAAAATTAATAGTCTATGACAATGTATCTTACTGGAAGCAAATCAGTCACCTCCACTGCACGGGTAATATCATCTCCCCCGACAGTGGTGTTCACGGCGGCCGGAGGGACCACATGGGGACCATGCTCTGTAGGACAAGTCACTGCTGAGAACACCCTGGCTGGGCATGGCCAGGGAACCACGAGAAGCCCAGTGCTGAAGCTTGCTTTGGGTGACCTGTATGAGGGTTAAATACCAGTGGCAGGGAGAAAGAAAAAAAAAAAAAAAAGGGATTCATTATTTCCAAAAGTTGGGAATTAGGGGTTTTTCTTAAAAAGTCATCTTGAAACAGTCAAGTAATAACTTGTGCCTGACTCTGTTTGCAAAGTAGAATTTTAATAATTTCTAGTTCAGGGTTCAGGGACAGAAGAAAAGATTATTTGGCAGACAAAGGCAGACAGAGCTTGCAACCCTTCAAGTGCCTCCAGTTGTTTATTCATGCAGACTGTAAATGCCACTAAAATACATGAGAGCTCACTATGAGGACAACTGTCTGATGGGTATAAAAATAAAAAGACAACCATATTTCATTTTAGACAGAAGACATGTTACTTGAACATAAAGATTTTGACACAAAATGAGAAACTTGAAAGTGGCTGCCAAAAGAAAGGGTGAGCTGCCAGAAGGATTAGCCCCTCAGAAGTTTTGCTCACTAGGGCATGGCCAGGGTTTGCCAGATGAGGCTTAGCCCACTCCTAATGTTAAGGTTAGGGTTAGGAGGGAGAAAAACCCTGGAGCCCCAGCATGACTCAGGCTGCAAAGGGGCTGCCAAAGGGAAGGGATGTGCACCCAAGACAGAAATTTCTCATGGGAACAAGGACTGGAATTCTAGGTGAAGGCTCAGTCCACACCTGTGTAAGGAGTTGAACAGAACCTGCAGCTGTAGCATGAGCAGGGATGCAAAGGGGCTGCCAAGGCACAGGATAATAAGAGGGTCCTGCCCTGACAACTCTTTCATCTGGGCTGGGGTGTTTTGTTTGCATCTCCTTTCCAGTGAGTCTTTCAAGATTGCTGGGTTTTCTCTCCTCAGTCTGCTGCTGATGTATGAACTCATGGAAAAGACCCCATTCCCAATTCCTACATTATCCAAGACATCTCACTGTCTGTCTGTCTTTCAATTTGAACTTTCAAACTGCAAATTTTTGTCTCAATCCCCAGCTGTCACAGAGGCAAATACTGTGTGGATTTATTGCTTCTAAATACACAGAGCATCTGGTTGGGGTTTAGTCACTTCTGGCAATAGAGGCTTGTGTTTTCTCTCGTACTGGAAGTCTGTAACCCAGAATCTAAATGTGGAAGTTAGTTACACATCAGAGAAGTGTGTGGGGACACGCTGCAACATGCAAAGTGTTTTCCACTGATAACTGGTGAGGAAACCTTCAGTTTGTCAGAGCTAATGCCAGTCAAGCTGTGGGAAGGACAGGAGACTGTTTGGTGGGACCCCTGGCTGCGGGTACACAAGTTGGTTGGTGCCAAATGAACTGCAAGGGGAACAAGTCAGCACATTCCAGCTGTGCTGTACTCTGAGCAGCGGAGCTCCACTGTCTCCAGAATGGCACAGCAGGAAGACACTTTCCAGACCAGACCAGCTACAACCTCTGTATGGCACTGCTGTGTGGACACCAGCAGGACTGTCTGCTTAGAGCATTTGTTGTCCTACACTGGCAATAGAGATAACTGGTGTCTGTGACACTTGAGATATCTTTGCATTTCCCTCACCACGGGGACCTTGAGTGCTGTGCCAGGGGGCCAGACAGCAGCTGTGCTGGCCAAGGGAATCCTGTGTAAATGCACAGAAATGTTTCCTGCACTGATCTTTAAAAGCACAAAGGAGGGTTGCACTGCCTCATGTTGTCTTCTAAGCAGACACCTGTACTTCTCTAAGGTAACCAGCCTTTGTGCTATGCTCAAAGTTTTCAGTGCAGGGGTGGATACTCTTCTTTTCAGATATAAAAGTCTCCTGGCATGCTAGTTTCATTCCTTTTGTGAGCTTTTCCTGCATGTGAAATGTTTATTACCATAACATGAGCAAACACCAGCTCTAAACTGAGGTTCTTGTTGAAAGGAAAATGTAAAGGTTTGTCTTGCATGATCAGATTAGATGTCAGGGCACTAATAGACCTTAATGGCCCATCCTCATCTGGGGTGTCCACACACATGCCTGGCAGTGGACCCAGGAACCCCATTTCAGCTCATCTCTGGGCTGTCAGTCTGGGCTATGCTATTGGAGTATCAGTCTCTACCTCAGGCAGAGTTGTTCCTGTGCATGGCCATGGACCCTTATTGACCCAGACCCTGACTGGTAGACCGACCTCCCATCTTGACTGCAGACTTGCCTTGTTACTGGAGACCTGCCCAGCAATCACTGTGCTGTACCCAGCCCTGGTTACCATCACTGAACTTGACTCTGATAACTGATTGACTTCCCAGTGAGATTTTGGAGCTACCTTATAAACACAGTGTTGCCTGATAAGATCTGGATTCTTGGTAAAACCTGGCTACTGTCTGCAAGTCTTCCTCACTCATCTTGCTCAGGTACTGTGGGGCTGGGCCCTGGCTGGAGGGGTCCCTGACTCTTGGGGAGCAGCTTCACAGCACCAAGGTGGGGTCAGGCCTCCTAAGGGAGCTTACAGGACTCGGGCACTGCACTTGGTGCACGCTGTGCCATGAAGGTAGCACATGATTTGTTTGTCTGCTCTGTTCAATAGGCTGGAAAATATAACAAATTCATTTAAATTGCTGCTGCAAAAAAAGTTATCTAAATGTCTAATTAAGACCAGTTAGAAATCCAAATGGATTATATTTTCCATCGGGATACAAGGGACAGCCTGTTTCTGATCACAGGCGCTGGTGTGGAAGCTGTAGAGTGGCCCCCCCATAGCCCTGAGGGTGTACTCAGGCATGCACAGCATTTGTGCCACTGGAGCAGCACACGCCTGGAGGTCACCTCCCACCAGCTCTGCAGCTGCGCAGGGCCAAGCTCCGTGTCTGCTGGACCTCGCACCTCGAGCACTGATTGCTGAACTGGTCCCCAGGTAACAAGCAACAGTAAGGGCTTCAGCAGCCCTTAACCACAGGGCTGCCCACAGCTCTGCCATCAGACTGCCAACTGCAGCTGTACTTTACCGACATAAAACAATTGCACCTTTTGCTGAAGAAAGCAAAGCACTTGTGTGGATGTTCTTTGATGGGGCTTGACCCCCAACTTCACTTTGCCCTGTCCCTCACTTGCAAGAAATTTTGTACGTGAATAACCAAACAGGTCCAACTAACTCGGGAGGTAAAGCAAGGAAGCAAGAAGAGCAAAACCAAAGCTGTGCTCTCCCCTGTTACCTGTTGTACCTGTTGCACATTCATATTTTTGGATGAGAAAAAAATTCATTAGCTGATTGCATTTTTGGCATTTCTCAACTACGATCTAATGGTCAGGCTTAAGTTTTCCTAATTTTAGTAAAAATAATTGTTGTTTTGTCAATATTGGCCCACAGGTATTGTGTTGGTAATCTTGACAGAGATGCTGCTGTCCACTTAAGCAGACCATCAGTCCTTGTCCTACTGGATATTGCAGCACTAATTAAAGTGGCCAAAGAGAAGGGCTGCCTCTTTAATAATGCATGTTAGGTACATCTATTTACATTTTGGTCATTTTTTACCATTTTAAACAAATAGAAGATTCAGTTACTTCATTTCCAAGCCTATAATTTTCTGTACCACAGCTGCAAGTAATCTACTCAGGCACTCACAAGCACATGGCAATGATTTTGCCCCTCTTCCCCCATGCACGTTATCTCATTTTGCTCTAACAGAGCCTCTTCTGGGTGGGGTACTGCAGATCCCATTAAATATGCTTCTGTATCAACACTGCTCCTAAGCAAAATATATTGATTCGTGAAGCTTTGGACCTACTTTAATCAAGTAATCTAAACAGGGCTTAAGCTTCAAAAGCCTGGTGATGCTCCTAGCTTCAAAGCTTTTACTTACACTGAATTAATTTATCCTGGATCTCCTAATGCTCTCAGCAACCTATAGATTATAATGTTAGAGGTTGCAATCATAGCTCTGATAATATTCCCTAAGCTTGAACTGTATTGATCATAAGGTAAAGTCAGAAGGGAGAGTGGGTAACATAAGGAGAAAACAAAAGGATTTGATTCGAAGCAGGCATGAATGTGTTCACCCCTCTAGCAGGCTGCTGGGAAGGAGTATCAGATGCTAACACTTGGGGTTTTTTTGACTGAAGAAACATTCTGATGTAGACTGTCAGGCCCTCATTTCCAGACTTTCTTGCATAATATTGTAGGTGCATTGTGTCATAAATATAATTCTTTGTCAAAGGGAAGGTTGGTTTGGATTTCACATGCATAGCATGTTGAACATTGTACAAATTACACTATTAGTCTCAGCTGCACCATGGGAAAAGGGAATAATATTTTCCCTAGTTCAAGCAAGAGCTAGAAACCGTTGTGTATAGCTACGTGATGCTGAATTATGTGCACTAATGAAACAATGGATGCGTGCTCAAGACCTGACAGTGTTAGGTTAATAGCTGCCCTGATGATCTTCAAGGGTGTTTTCCAATCTAAGTGATCCTGTGACGCTGAGAACCTTCTCATCTTTATGAGCCAACACGTTCATATTTGTAAGAACCAGCAGGGCTCTTCCATACATCCTAGCTGATGCACTGAACACCTGTGCAAACACAGGAAAGTGTCTAATCCAGTGTGCTGTGGTCTAAAGATGCCATTAAATCAGAATTGGTTTGATTGTCATTAGTGAGAAGAGAAACATGCTTAAACAAACATAACTGCACCTACTCCAGCGTTGATGCAGGGTTGCTCTGAGTTGCAGGCATATAAACCAGTGACATCCAGCAGTTTTATTGGGAATACACGGGGCTGGTGTCCTGTGTTCCTGTTCCCCTCAGCAGAGACCTGCCATGGGTAGCTCCATCCTGGCTCCTGGTGAAGTCTGCAGGGAGGTTTAAAACAATGGTAACTTTTACATTTTTATTAGGTAGTCAGGTAAAGGCTCATACTATTTTGAATACAGACTATCTGTATTATGCTTTATGAAACTCAAAGACTATGAAGCGATTTCACACAGAGAGCTCTGATTACTACAGCAATAATTTCTTTTTACCACCTTTTCAAACACTTATTAATAGAAAAAAAATATCAGTTCAAACTGTCATCCCATCACACAGAAAATATCAGTGTTCACAGTATGAACTTTAAAATCACATCTGATTGGTTAATGTCAACAATTATTAGTGTACTGTCAAGTGAATTTCTGTTGTCCTCCACTGATCTCAGTCTCCATAAACTGTGCAGTGCACACCACTTAAAAGGTAACTTTCCTATGCTGACTGGCTAGGGATGACTTTCTGTACCGATATCAGCTGGCAGTAAATAAAGCAGGAAAATTTGGGGCATTTATCTGTGCGTATTTCCCTGTGACTAGCTCCTGCCTTGCTGCTCAGCACCAGTGGGACAGCACCTTTAATGATACAAAAAGTCATTCAAGAAGGGAGCAGGGAAGTGACAGCAAGAGAGCCACTTGGTTTAGTTTCTTATTCTCTCATTTCACAAACCTTTCGGCACACGCAGATGGCACTTTTTTATTTTCATCCTGACAGAGATAGCTGGTACCTCCCATGAGAAACGACACCAAAAGAAAGGTGCTAAAAGGTCAATTGTAGTCTAGGTAAGATATTGATAGTGCTGCACCTGGTGTTTGGAAGGCATCAGGGCTTTTTAACTTGTTCTTCTAGTCTGCTAGTGTTAGGAATCATATTACTCCAAGAGGAAAGGTAAGGCAGCCTCTGGCATTTTGGCATTCCTTCTCTCAGCCCTAATTAACCCTGAATAGTATTTACAATACTATTTAAATTCTGATTGACTGTATTGTGGCCAACCTAACCATTTTGCACCTAGATTTCAGAATAGGTTGAATTACTTTACAGCTATTTATATCTAAAAAAAAGGGTTAATTTGAACTCTAGCTGCCAGAGCTGTGAATGAAATGATCACATCAGTCCCTTCTTCTCTTACAGTTCCTCCACCCTGTACTCTGAGGTCTCTTAAGGGGGACCAAGACATTTAGACAGCTGCATCCCAGTGAAAGGGAGGGACTGACTTTTAGCTCTGCAAAATCCACCTCTCAGGTTCACAGGTGCTGAAGAAGACTGAAGAGACTCAGTCCAGCTATTAGTTTTGCTTAAGGTCATATAACACAACCTCAGTCTTGAATAAGTGTGGACTCCTTGCACTTGTGTCTGAATTTGTGGTACAGTATGGCTTATTTCTATTTTATTTCCCAAATCCTTGGAAATTCTATATACAGAGTAGACATCTGGACTCCTAATTTCTCCCTCCGTGTTCCTGCCTCCCTCCCCCCATTGCAGTAATCCCTTTCCGTGCTGCCTGCAGGAGAAAATGAGTCTGCCTGTACCTCCTGTGCACTGCTGCCAGCCCATTTTATGTAAGCATCCTTCTCTGCTCTCCATTGCAGGGCAGCACGTCCTGTTGGAGCCAGTTGTTGTCTTTAATCTCTGAATGTAAACACGCAAATTATATTCCATTCTGCCACCAGTGTGCTCCGGATAACAGGTGTGCTGTCATGTCTGTGCTGCTTTCCCTGCTGGGCTGTGCTGGTCACTCTCCTACTGAGCATGTGGCACCAGATCACTTGCCATCAGTGATATATTGGCTGGGATAACTCTTCCTTCCCCCCTCTTCCCAATGCTTTGATACATCAGGCTGCTCCTTTCAACCTTCTGAGGGAAGCTCTAGCATCACCCTTCTACTCTTTTAGGGACATAAGGACATTGCAAAGGGCAGGCTGGACACTCTGTGGTTGTGATTGCATTTGGGAGTCTCTTCTCTGCCCTTAGAATTTTCCAGCTGTTTCGTGGCAGCTCCCCAGAGTTGCCAAAGGGTGGAGAGAAGGTCTGAAATGAAATGCAGCTGTCACTAAACTACTGTCTGGCCTGATAGCTCCAAACAGCTTAATGACAATGAGACCGAAGTAACAGAAATGTCTGTCTTGGGAAATTCCTCACCCCACCCTTTTCTTCTTACACACGCAGAGCTGTTTTTAGGACAGGAAGTGGAATTATTTATCTTGAGATTAGCCAACAATTGGACTCTTATGCAACATCTTCACTGCTAGGGGTAGGTGTGGGAGCAGTAGGTGTGCAATCACACAGATACAGGTGGGGGAATACAAGCTGCAACCTGTTACGTTGTTGAATGTTCCACTTGCCTGTATCTATCATGCTGTGGCTGCAAACTCAAAAAGATGAGGTTACATGATCTCAATATGGGGAAAGGAACAGAATCACAGAATATGCCAAGTTGGAAGGGACCTACAAGGACCATCAAGTCCAACTCTTAACCCTGCACAGGACCATCCCCAAGAGTCACACCATCTACCTGAGAGTGTCATCCAGATGCTTCTTGAACTCTGTCAGGCTTGGTGCTGTGACCACTTACTCTTTCTAATATATCCAGTCTAAACCTCCCCTGACACAACTTCAGGCCATTCCCTTGGGTCCTGTCACTGGTCACCACAGAGAAGAGATCAGTGCCTGCCCCTCCTCTTCCCCTCACAAGGAAGTTGTAACTGCAATGAGGTTTCTCCTCAGTCTCCTCCAGCTGAACAGACCAAGTGATCGCAGCTGCTCCTCATACAGCTTCACCTCAAGGCCCTTCACCATCTTTGTTGCCCTCTTTTGGACACTCTGTAACAGCTTAATGTCTTTCTTATATAGTTGTGCCCAAAACCTCACACAATATTCAAGGTGAGGCCACACCAGTGCTGAGCAAAGCTGGACAATCCCCTCCCTCGACTGACTGGTGATGCTTTGACTGATGGGAGTGTGTTAACAGCAGAGGGGAGGGATTATCATGGGTAGTCATAGGTAGAGGGTAGCCATATCAGAGCTGTATGTCACTCCGGTCACATACATATGTGACTCATGTCACTCCTGCGTGTGATGCAAAGCTGCAGGCAACATGATTTTTTAAAGTGCAGATTACCCCTTTCCACCCAATGCCTAAGGCTTCCAACTCTCACCACGTTTGGCTACACCACGGCTGAGAAAGGCTCACGCCTTGCGCAGCCACTGAGACCCTTGCTGCAGGTTTCCGGACTGAAGGGTTAGCAGCTGCCTACACAGGGTGTCAGAACCCATTTTACCTGATGTTCAGGTCATGCAGCATGGGCTTGAGGGCAGTACCAGAGAAGATCAAGCATCCTAACATTGGGGAGAGAAAGGGAATTTCCTAGGAGGTTGCAAAATTTTCCAAGTGAGATTATTCGTTTTGTATTCACGTGCCACTTGCAAGCAAAGGGTGGCAAGAGCACAGAGAAACATGATGGTTCATTCAGTCATTAAATTAATAAATATAGGGAAACGATACACAGAGTTGGCTGATTCCCTCACCTAATGTTTCACCATTTGACCTTCATCTATGCCAGGAGACGAAGAATGGCAATTCTGTACTTCAGCTGTGCTGCCTGCTCTGAACAAACTGAATTTAGGGGCCTCAAACTTGAGAATTTTGGCATCTTCTCAACCTCAAGGTGTGGCATGGGCAACCAAAAAGGTGCTGCAATGAACAAGCCCACAAATGGGATTGATGCCCAGCTCTCCCTCACATCAGCATTGCACAAGCCTGGAAAATTTCTGCATGATGGGATCCAACAGTCCACTTTACCTAATACCAAAACAAATCTCCAAACACATATTTACTTGTACTGCTTTGAACACGCTTACCAAAGTTGAGGAGGTTGAAATAAAGGATGGCTTACAACCAGTTAGCTGCATTTATTGTACATGATCTCTTCTACTGGATCACTAATTTGTGTTGGTCACACCAGATAAAATTTCCTAATATAACCAAAGCCCAAGCAACAGAACAGGCTGCATCCCAGGCTGTGTACTAAACTGCTCTTCACTTTCTTCCCAAGTCCTTGTCTTTCTCTCATTTTTTCTCTCATTTCTTTTTTCCTTCCTTCGTGCAGAGAAGAGAAATGATTGCTAATGAATTGCAAGCATGGGGTATGGAAAGATCAGTTAATATGGCCCAAGTATTCAGTAAAACAAATACATTAAAGTGATCAAGCAATAAATGAAAATAGACCCAAAGAGCAGGTTCCACTGAGAAAACATGTGAGAATGTAAATTAATGTGACTTGATGAAACTTGAAATGTCATAACACAGCAGGGCATACAACACATCAGAGGAAATGTGAAAATTATACTTTTTCCTGAAATCATAGTTTTCAAAAATAAGTGGCTTTTAAATTCTTCTAAAAATATAATAACAGAATTAGTGTCAGGAAAAAGGTTATTGTTGTTTATCAGACTGCAGGCTCAGTCCTTGGTGGCTTTTCACAAATATTCTCTTTTATTTCCCTGACTATACAATGGGAACTGAAAACTCCAGAATTCTTTCTACTTGTCTGGTTCTGTCGTCTTCTTAACTTTGCACAAGGGAATTTTTTAAGTTGTTCGGAGGGTAAAGGGCATGACTAGCCCATGTGTTGGGAAAGTCTTTCCTCTCTATCCATAATGAGAGATGTCAGATTTTTCTGCTGGCCTCGAGGCTGGAATATGGTCCTCACTGGGGTCTGAGACATGATTAGGAGGGAAAGGATTCCTCTCCATACCACACCACAGAGCCAGCAGGTAGTATGAGAACGTCCCTTTCCATTAGGTGCAGAGTGGATTTCTGTAGGAAGAACACTGTGAGTGCAGGTCTGCAGAGCAAAAGAAGAAGTTGCCATACAGCACAGGATTGTTAATTTGCTCCTCTGACTGCAGTGACTGTGTATGGAAAAGGCAGCCTCAGCTTCTTCCTCTAGCACTGGGTGCTCCATGGGAAGACTGTGCACTGGATTCCAGCTGGAGATGAGTATCCTTTATGGTGTGTGTTCTAAATGTCCTGTGCCAATGACTGCCTCTCTTCGCTGCTCCAGCTCAGATGCTTTCCTCAATTTATTTGTTGGTTTTTTAATTCCCCAGTTTCCCTAATCCTCTTGAAATAACCCTTAATGAAATGACTTATATTCCATGAAAGAGAGTGACTATAAGCAGGACAGTCTGAATTACTAGGGGATACCTGAACACAAGGTATTCTTGATGCAATCCAACTCCATCTCTTTTCATATAGAATTGCATGAAGGTGGGATGATACTGTCCAAAGAGAAAGCTGGCAGACTCCTGTGTAACAAAGCCTATTCATAGCAGGTAAATTTGCAGAGGACTTGTCTCTGGGCACACAGAAACTGCAGTTGGGGAGAAAGGTAAACTCTTTCAAAAGAGGTGTCCTTTGAAGAAGAAGGTTTCTAATTCCAGAAGGATTGGTAGTAGAATATGAAGCAAATCCATAGAAGTAGAGCCCCATCCACTTGCTTGGCAGAGTTAAGCTAAAGAAGCCAGTTTGCTTTTGCAGTTCTCAGCAAGTGTGATCTCTCCAAGATCCCTTTTATTTACCTATTTCTGTATATCATTGCTGAGGAAGATGATTAAACTTCCTTGTTATGACCCACCTTTGACTCAATATATTATGGTATTACTTTCTACATCCTTCACTCTATGTGCTTAGAGAGGACTTCTGAAATATTTTGCCCGTGTTTCCCAAAAGAGGAGTTAGTGGCCTGCAAAAAACCCCTTCTGTCTCAGAAAGCCAGGAGAATGCACAGTGTTTACTCTTGCCTTGTTCTAACCAAACCTTTCAAATGACCTTTCCCTGCTGATAGACTTGCTGCTGGAAGTTTGTTGTAAAACAGTTTTATGTCTTGTCAGTTTGTCTGCATTTACAATGCACCTTATCTTTCTGCTTGCATTTGAGCCTTAAGAGTGCTTTGCTGCCCACCTTAGTTTTTTCTCCTGGTGGGAGTGGAGAGTATGTGTTATTGGGACATTTCCAGAAAGATTTATTCTGTCTAATTTCTAATAGCTGTGCCCTTTCCCTTTCCTACTACTTTTACTCGTTTTGAGTAGCAGCCTTTGCTTATTGCTTAGAAGCAGCAATACCCGAAGAAGAGACATTAACATCCCGCAGTGCAAGACATTTTTTAAGAAATGAACTTCATTACAAGCAAATGAGAATGACAAGTGGAAACCGAGCATCCGGGTGCACTACACCTCAGAATGACTTAGGAGGATGATCCATGGGGAAAAATCTGCACTACAAATGCTATCCTGTATCATCCCAGAGGGTAGAGCACCAACAGTGATGCCCGTACTACTGGGGTCACTGGTAGAGACCAGCTCTTTGGAAGCTTCTCACCAGGTTAAAAAGATTCAGTCACAGCAATTAACTGTGCATTGTTGAAGTCCTGGGATTGGTTTCAAATAAGTTTTGGAAAACAAACGACTTGGAAAGAAAACAAACAAAACCAGAAAGGGGGTGAAATATTTTGTAATTGCTTAATAGAAAATGGGATATTATAACAGGTTTTCTGCTGCACAACAATTGTGTGTGTCCTTTGGAACACTTACTCTTGGCATACTCCTGAAACAGCTATTAATATAAAGAAATACCTTTTGCCAAGAGACCAGTGCAGTTGCATGATTTATGCAGTCATATTAAAAATTATTTATCAGATGATACAAAACTTAGAGAGTGAAGAGCTGACCCCTTAATTCCCTGAGAACATTGGTTGCACTAGGATCAGGATTTCACTCTCATTTCTTTATCTCTGACATACTCTGGTAAAGTTGTTAATTATCACCCTGATCAAACTGACTTAAAATGCCTACCTCATAGACAGCTGTCACAGCAGTACAAAGGATTCTCTGATTTTAAGAAAAACAAAGTCAAAATATTTTTAAGACATTTTGGGTATTGCAGTAGCTTTTAAAGACCTTAGTGATGATACAGTTGGAATTAAGGTACAAGTCTCAGGTAATATTTTATGAAGCTTTATGCTTGCTGTCATTAGCATGTTTGGTTGCCTTCCTTCTCCATGCATCTTTTAACCATCTGTACAAATCACTGAGGTCTTGTAGTATGGTATTGGAGCATCTCTGTCTAAATCAAGATGTAAATACTAATCCTTAAACCCCACAAAATTAAAGGAGGAGATCTCAGCCTAAAAACTATTTTAAAAAGTTTCAGACACCTTTATTTTGCCATCACCTGCCTGGAAAGTAATGGAAAAAATGAATACTAATGAATAGGAATCATAGGAACACAGGGGGAAGGGCAGCTGAGGTTTTTTCCTCAGGAGCATGGGCTAGTGTCCATCAGGCCAGATTGTTGAGTACTGGTTCCTATCATCAGAAAACACCATGCTCCCTCTGCAATCTGTACAAAATGGGATGGACTTAAACCTCTTATTTCTCTTTCTCCAGCCATATCTCATTCCCTGCCGCTGCTTCATTTCCTTGTACTGTGCCCCTTACCACACTTGATTTGCTAGCCTCTGCTATCAGCAGCAACAACAGCAGCTCCCTGTCCATGCCAGGCTCCTCTCTGGAGCAGATTTTGTAGTGGTAATATTATACACAGCACAAAAGGAACATCTGCCTCATGCCATTCCTTCCTCCTCCAAGCCACCTTTCCTATTTCCTCCTACTCCCAATCTCCATTTTTTTCAGCATTAATATTCCCTTATATGTAATTTCCACCACTGGTGTTTGCATGCTTTTGCTGAGCTGCTGCTTCTGAACTCTCAGAAACATTTTCCTTTCTTCTGCATGGGAGGTCAGCAGTGGGGTTTGAGTTCCCAGTATCATCTGGTGGGTGCTGTTATAGTTAGATGGGCTGAGAGGTATCACCAGTCCTTCCTTTGCAACCGCTCCAAAAGGAGGTAGATCATTTGAGTCATATTGATCATTATCCTGTGAAGTCCTAAAGGATTTTAAAGTGGCACCAGACGTTAGAAACCTAAATGGCTCCCCAGTTATGGTCAGCCATCTTATTTCTCCAAAATTACACATTATCATTTATTATTAGATCTCATAACTTGGTCATACCTAGCACTGTTCACAAACACACAATTGACAGTGTCTTAGTTGTAGAAATTCTCATTGCTCACATGAAGATGGAAGCTTCATGGAAGTTGCCAAAGTCAAAGGAACTATGCCCTTTATTATGCTGGCTCATGACCTGACCTGCTGTTGTAATCTGTGCATTTTCTTATGCCTCCAGGTTTCTTGTGCATGTCTTCAGAGCAAAAGCCTTGGAATAAGGATGGCTTTCTCAACACAGAGCTGTACTTCAAGGTGTGAGTAACAGAATATCTGAAGTATAACCCCCAAAGGACTGTCTAGTTACACTACTCAATTTGCAGCTCACCTATTTGTCTCTGTCACTTGCTTAACCATTCTGTAACATTCTGTTTGCAGGTTGTATTACCCATTTTTGACAGAATGACAGTGTTCACATTGCCATGAATGGAAGGTGGACTGGATTTCAACTGGATATATAAATTAAACGAAACAAGAACCATTATGATGTACCTTGTGAGGAGGAAATACCAAATTGCATCAGATTTGACCAGCCTTTCCAAATAAAGTGTTGAAGTTGAGATTAGGTATTACACCCTTATGTTAACTGATCAATGCAGTTGTTATGCATATATATATTTTTGTAATTGTTGCATAAATTATCATATCCTAGAAACTATTTATTTTAAAAGATTGAGTTGTACTCAAACACCTGCTCGTATGTTGTGTATTCAATCCTGTACACATATCATGTATTTATTAGCAGGAACTTGAGGATTAAATCATTGATAAAGTGGTAAAGGCAGGCAAGAGGCAAATAAGATATCCTAAATGAAGACCAGTAAAGCCATAATGCTGTGTTACAGAAGTCTGTACTCCGTTCCCTGTACCATAGGAAAACTGCTTTTGGATATTTCCAGATTCTACCAGTGGTCTCCACTGCATCCTTTCTGTGTCTCATGAAGGCAGACTCCATTATTCACCCTCCACTTACGGCATCATCAAAATTGTCCTCCTGCTGCTACCCCAGCCAATCTGTGGCTACAAGTGTCATGGAAACAAAATGTGCTGTTCATCTGTTTCAAGAAAGGTGACATTTTTGATCAGCAGGAATCTCTTGTCTCTAGCTCATAAGGCCTTTGAAGAATGGCCTGTCACTCAGTGTATATGTACAACATTTAGCACAGGGAGGCTGCCCCACTGGGGTCTGGGGGTGGGATTGCAGTACAAATGTTAGTGGTGCAGGTTTGTGGTAAAATAATGAACTACACAGCCATGTGGCACTATTTATTTCACAGCCCTCACTTCAGAAAACAAAGAATGTAATATAATAATTCCTAAAGGTGTATATTACTTTTTTCCCCTCCCATTTTGTCTTATTTAGAGGGGAAATTTATACACCACCATGGTAAATTGTGACTAAGAGGGTTGGTACCATTAGAAAATAGCGCTGCAGAAAAAAGATTTGTTTCAAAATATGAAAATGCTTAAGAAAGCTTCACTAGAGGAGGCTGAAAAATACTTGATGATAATCTGCCTTCAGTCTAGGAAGAGTAAGATGACGCTGATAAAGAAACATTTGAAATTTGAGCATTTGTTGATGGTGTTGGGGTTTTTTAATTAATCAGCTTTTCAAGTGCACTACAATTTATATCTGCATTTGGCATTTAGTCATTGCAGATAGTAAACTGTATTTAGTAATCTTGCCTCTTTCTCATGAATCTTCTTGACAGACAGACGGGAGCTGTACATCTGCCTGAAGCCAAGGAGATTCTCTCACACATGAGAAAATCTATCATCAAAACCAGACCAACCAAAATGATCCTTCAAAGTCAGAAGTCCTGTGATAGCAATGCACAGGAGAACTGGAAAGGGTGGGAAAAGGAGTAGGAAAGCTTGATGGGAAAAAGTATGCAGGGTGGACCAGAACCCACAAAAGGATGGGGAAGTCAGGTCTGAGACCAGTGGAAAGGCACAGGGATAAACAAGGCAGTTTCCCACAGACCTGAACATGCAATTGGCCTTTTGTGCCTCACTTTATCTGACTCCCACAGGGAAAAGTCTGGCATCTCATCTCCCGGGTTACTGGGAAGGAGAGGGGCTTGCCAATGCATGTGTGACTACGAGCTTCCAGCTCCCCCTCACACCCACCACTTGCTCTGCTGCTAAATGCAATATGCTTTGCCATTACCTAGCTGTAATTTGTTAAATTGTTATAAAGAACTTTATCACTATAAAGGAAAGCTTCAGCTGCTGAGCTGAAAGGCTTGTTTCAAATGTGAATATTCCACATGAAAGAATTTCTCTTGTTTCAAACAATTTGCATTTTCCTTACATGTTATTGATCTGATTGAACAGTTCCCAGATCAAAGGCATGCTGGTAAATGAGCAGCCAAGGTGGCAATATGCGAAGTGGACAGCTGTTAAGAGAGCAGCTTAAATAATTGCCCAAGGATTTATTTGGTAACATGATTAATGATTATGGAAATATGATGGCATGATCCCAAAGAGTGGTGTGAAGTGATTGATGGGGAAGTTGGATAAGGCCAAGCTTAGATACCAGAGTATGGGAAACAGTAATACAGCTTGTAATCATGGTACATGGGGTGCTTAGTTGTGAAGAAATTTTGATATTCAGTTTTGCCTTCTGGTAAGAACTTAAACTGCAAAATATCTTGTGTAATATTTCTCTTGTAATGAGGTAAGGAAAAAAACCTTTCTGCAAACACTGCATGGTAACAGCAGGATTGATGCAAAAAGACACCTGCTTTTTTTTAAAAAAAAAATCCCCATAAAACTTACTGGAAGCTCATGCTGCTGTTTTAATTAGCACCTGAGAAAGCTATACATGGCACATTAAAGAAGAAAAAGATCTGTTTGTGGAATTGACAGTAGTTTGCATATAGACAGCTTTTTTCCTGGATTTTTGTTTGTTTGTTGTTTTTTTTTAACCTCCAGCAGCCAGCAGTAGCATAAATGCAGAAGAGGGAAAGCAGAGGACCAAACTGCAGGCTAGACTGAATCCATAGCAAAATTACTACAAACTCTTGGAACTGATCCTCTATTGAAAGTGGTATGAGATTCCTATTCACTCTGTGTTGGTGGATGATGCAAACCCTCCTCCTCCTTCAAAAATTGTTGTTGAAGGCTCATGAAACAGAAGGTAATATTTGAAAAAAATTATAAAAAGCTATTATAAAATGTGAAACATTAGCAGACAATTTTAGAGGTGAAAGTAGGCAGTAAAAACTTCAGTCCAAAGCCCCAGTCCAGGAAAATAGAATGCAGACTTGTTACTGACTTCAGCTTGGGCAGGATTCCATGAAGTTTGTTTTAGTTTATTTTGGTTTTAAATTCTATTTTCTATATTGTATATACTTGAATATAAATAGGATCCTACACCGGATCTGAGACATACAGTTTCTGTGTGCCAGAGACTTTGCTGCTGTAAGTGAGAGGACCTTATCAAAATTTTCAGTTGGGTTGCAGCAGATGACAGCTATTAGGCCCAGAACTCCAGCTCCTGCCATTAGATGGTTGTGGTATGACAACAATTGTCATAGCTTTAAAAACAGAGTGATGTGGGTAGAGCTATTTAAATGAAAACAGCATTGCTCATGCTAGGCAAAGCAGACAGTTCTGAAAAGAAATATCTATATTTGAAACTTTGAAAATGCTGTTAATCTCTTCGGGATGTGAGACAGCAACAGAGATGGTGTAGGATTTGAGAGAGATACCAGGAAGCCTGGTATTTCAAAGCCATAATCTAGTTTGCAAGTCTCAAGGGTGAGTATTAGTGAGAACACAGTTTTGGTAAAGATTTTTCACAACAGAAGGCAAGAGGTGGAGTTGGAGCATCTACCAGCATTTAGGGACAGAGTCAGTTGTAGCCTTAGGTGGGTGACCTGGTGTTATTCACATGCAAGATTACGTATGGGACAAAACCCCAATGCTTGTAGTTATGGTCATGCTCAAACATCCTGCAATATTGTCTCTTTATTTAATCCACCGCAAATACCATCTGCCCCATCACTCTTCACCACTGGGAAGCCCACACCTCATTTTATGTCACACACAGGCTTCCTCATGAGAGAAAACTGGGGTCTCTCTGCAGCCCTTTCACTCCAGCTGGGTGTGCCAACTCTGCCTGGCTCTTCTGAGAGCTGTTTTGAGGCAATCACAAGTGATGGTTTGCTATAGGGTTCACATACCATTTCACTATTTCCAAAGTGTATCCTGTAACCACTGTGTGGCAAGGACTATGTCTCTGCTGCAGTCACTGTGTTAGAACCAGTGAACTACAATTTACAGCCTTGTGCACACCTGAAACCAAATCTGTAGTGTCTTTTTATCTTGTTCCAGAGATTTGTTCTTTTAGAGCTTCTCTTGAATATTGGACTGCTGACACTGCCTTTTTTTTTTTTTTTTTTTTTTTTTTTTTTTTTTTTTTTTTTTTTTTTTTTTTTTTTTTACTAATTATATTTTACAACCAGCATCAAACCTGGGCCAGCCCCACCCGGCTTCTGCAATGCACCATGGCAAATTCTGTGGTACATAGGGATTCCTGCAATGTCATTATTCTGAAACAAACAAACAAAACTCCACAAAAACAAAAATAAAAAGGTTTGTAACTGATTTCAATGTGATTGGAATGGTTTTGTTTATCTCCTTTACTAGAGCATTTATTTATATACAGTGTTGATTGTTCTCCTAATCATTTCAGTTCTCAGTATTTTTCAGCTGCAGGTTGTGCAAGCCTACACAATAGAATTTTGGAAAGCACGTTAACACCACTGAAACTGTGCAGGGGTCAACTGAGGTTTTCTGCATCAAGCTGGGGTTGAAATACTTATGATGCCCTTGTTTTGAGAAGGTCTGACTGGGCAGGTGCTTTCTCCTTTCTTGCCCTCTGCCAAGACCGTAGCTCATTTCTGGCCAGCCCAGCTTTCACATCCCCTGGCAACCCTGCTGGTGTTCCAAGTGCCTATGACTCCCCCACATACCCCAAACAGACAGTCCTGCTTCCTGGTCACCCTCAACACCCAGAGAAGTGGGAAGATGGCTCCAGTGTTGCCTGGCCCCTGGACTGCTCCCTCTAGTACCTGACCGCTACGTGACTGGGCAGCCCAAGCCATTTTTCAGCCTGCCCATCTTCCTGGCTAAGGCTCTCCCATGAGGAGTCCTTTACACCTTTAATGGGAAATGTTGCAGTTCCACTCCATTTTATATTTCTACTTGAGAATTTAATTTTTTCATTTAGTTACCCAAAAGCAGTTATTTAGCTTCAGGACAGGAATTCAGGTAAGAATGAGTGATCGAACCTTTCATCTGTGACTCCAGCTTTAAGCTCAGGTTAAACTGCTCTTGCTGTGTCTGGTTATAGCAATCAAATTATTAGTAAAAATATTAACTGGGCTAATTTGAATCAGTGTACATGACTGATTAATACTGTAGGCATTATAAGAACCCAGTAGCTCAAGCAAGAAATGAATAAGAGGGGGTTTTTTCCATGTAATTTTTTTCCACTGGAAATTTACATGGATTATTAATAAAAGAGGGAGCATTTGCTGTCTTTTGGAAGGCAGTGAGGCTGGTAACAAAGCTCTTTCACAGAACATGAGACTGACTTGCACTGCAGGAATCCCTAAATCATTCTCAGATTGTGAATACTTGCTGGCATAATGAACCCGAAAGCTTCACACCCACTTCTGATGGAAAGGTGTACAAAGTTACACTTTGTTGGAAGCTGTACTGATGGGCTGAGGACTGAAAAAGTAAATCAGTGTGAAAGCTCAGGTCTGGAGAGGAACTGGAGCTACCTGCATGATGGGTTCAGTCATATATCATAATTGTGTCCAGCTCTGGGCTCCCCTTTACATGACAGATGTGGACATACCATGAGTCCAGCCAAGAGCCATGAGAATGATGAAGGGATTGGAGCACCTTTCGTATGAGGGGAGGGTGGAACAGCTAGAACTGTTTAGCCTGGTGAAGAGAAGGCTCAGAAGAGTCTGTCTAGAAATGTGCTCTAGGATGACCCTGCTTGAACAGGGAGGCTGGACCAGATGCGGTCCCTTCCAACCTTACCCATCCTGTGATTTGGTGATTCTGTGATCTTATCTGTGCATATAAATACCTGATGGAAAGGAATGAAGACAGTGGAGACAAACTCTTCTCAGTATTGCCCAGTGATAAAACAAGAGACAATGGGCCCAAGTTAAACCACATTAAATTCAAACAGAACATAGAACTTTTTTTTTTTTTTTTTTTTTTTACTTTGAGGGTGGTCAAACAGTGGCACAGGTTACCTAGAGAGTTATGAGTCTCCATCTATGAAGATCTTTGAAACCCAGCTGCACACAGTCCTGGGCAACTGGTTCCAGATGACCTTGCTTGAGACTAGGGGTTGGACTAGACGATCTCAAGAGGTCCCTTCAACCATTCTGTGATTCCATGGCTCTTTAAATTCAGAACAGTGATGCCAGGGGTGTACCAGGAGCCCAGAGCACATTGCTCCACCCTATGCACAGCATTTCAAAGGTACCTGATTTCCACCTCTGCTGGTGCACAGAAGTGCTTCAGTACTGGGAAGCTTCAGAAGCTGGATACATAGAATCACAAACTCCAGGTGTTACACTCAGGTTTCAGAAACAGGAATTCCTTTGTTAGCCTATTCTGGTTAAACCTGGTAAGTGACCTGAGAACTAGCTTTAGGGACCAGCTATGAGGGTCCAAAAGCAGTTGCTGTTCTTTTCTATGAAATGTAGCTGGAGGAAGAGTAAGCAGTGGCAGGTTATCTCTGCAGTAGCTCAGTGGTTCTCTTTGTCAGAGAATCCAAAAAGATATAAGTTACATTATTTCCTCAGAAATATTCAAGCCCAAACCTTTCACTGCCCCAAAGCACCAGCTACAAGACTAGTCTACAGCAAAGTAGAAACATTTTCAATTTTTCTCTTGAAATTACTCAATGTACTTAAAATAACTCATACTTTATTGCATCAGACTTGGAGGATGAGAAACTTAACTAAAATCTGAATTTTTTTCTTGGGTGTGCAGCCCTTATCTAAGCTCAGTTTGTCTTGTAAAGCATCTACCTCAAATTAGACTACAGCCATATTACTGGGGTATTCCTGTGGGAGGCAGGAGCTACGAGTATAAAACCTAACTAGAAAGACATAGTTAAGACCTTGCAGCAACAGGAATTAAACCACACTGCTCTGCTAAGCATTCTCTATTGTGGTGACCACAAAACCTGCACACTGGGTGTGAATGTTGCTGCAGATGTTGATTTCTGCAGCTGTGGGGGCTCCATTGTGGAAGGTGCACACTTAAAAGTCAGGAGTTGCAACAGTAAATGACAAGTGCCTAAGTGTCCTTCTGGATCTTGGCTTTGGTAGCCTAATTTCCAGTATGTTTCCCCAGATCAGAGCTGAGGTACTTCATCAGAGATGCCTGTGGAGGAAGGAGGGAGGAGATGACATCACGGTGCAGTATTGCTGTATTTGCTTTTTGAATAGGTTCTAGTCATTAATGTTGTGACAATCCTGGAAATTTACTCAGAGAAGATATTTGAAGAAACACCTCTTTATTCCTGCACACACAAACACACACAAGCAAAGTTTTTTTGATCATGCTTTCAGATAAACAGCCATAGCAAAGCCTCAATTTCATTTTAGCTCCATTTTAGCTCTAGGAAAAAAATTGCTACTTCTGCCTGCAGCCTAAATAATTCACTTTGCTGCCAAGTGCCACCTCAAAAAGAGGAACAATATAAACTAATTTCATACCTATTCAGTTCAATAATAGGTATTGTTCTAACTATACCTCTAGTGATAAAAGACAGAATAGCTTATTTGCCATTGCTAAGCAACTGTTAAAACAGTGTGTAGAATTCAGCCAGCTCTAATGGGCTGATAGGAATCAGTGTCTGAAGTTCTTGTTTGCATTCCGAAGTCAACAATAATTGTCCTTGTCTATTAACATTCATTTAATCTGGTTGCACCAGATTCAATCAGGATTCTGTCTTAATGGTATTCTGAATGGTCTGCTCTGCCTTAGAAAAAAATATTTAACCATTATGCATTGACCTGCTTTCATCCTCTTGTTTTGTTTTGATGTAGTGATGAAGGTAACACAGGAAAAATAAGGTAATATGAAACACTATGCAGAAATAAAAGCTGAATGGTATTAAATGGCAGGCAGAATTTGAGGTATTTAGGTAGTGTTCCATCAATCACAAGATGGCATTCGTGTCTGAGATGAAAAGACATCTCCAAACCCCTGTATTTGGAAACACAGAATCTATGCAAAACAGATGTAAAAACCTAAGTGCATAAAACCATGGGATTTTTTTTCCAGCCTTAATTTATGAGTTCAGAATTTAGTCATTTTCTGTACATGATTTAGGAGAAGGGACTTTCTAGCTCTGATCATGCCTTACTGAGATAAGGAGTGGGCAAATGAATAAATGCAAAGCAAGAAACATTGCACAGGAGGATCCTGCATTCATAAGCATTGCTTTGTAGCTGCAGAATTATTTCTGTTACCTAAAAAGAGAATGCATTATTATGAGAGGATATCTCTTCAGATGCTCTGTTCCCTATCTGAAAGTAAAGATGCATACGTAAGTAACAATGCATAAGGAGAGGGACTGAAGCCTTATTGATGCTGGACCTGGAAATCTGTACTGGTACTCAGCACTGCTCCTTTGCTTTTACCGGTGCATAAACATATGATTAATGCTTGTGCATGTGAGCAATCCCATCACATTCAGCAGAACCACCACTGTTCCCTGTTAAGTAAGTGCTTAAATGCTCTGCTGGCACAAGCTGAGAAAATCAGCACTTTGTCAGCTGGAGCCCACGCAGGTGAAACAACACTTCCTTGCTTAGCCCACTGCGCCTCACACCATGACTTGAAAGAGACAGGTCTTAGTGTAACAACAGAGGAATAAGGGCTTTGAAATAAGGACTTCAGCCAATGTCTGAGTCAGAAGACTAGCTCATCATACAACAATATGAAAATATGGGGTAAAAAGTTGAGACTGTCCCTCCGCGAAGCTTACGGCGGTGTCTGAGTCACCACAGGACATGAGAAAGCTGCAGGCAATGGCATGCAAAGTAGGCTAGGTCTGAATTCTCCTCTTATGTAACTCTTACGTTAGCATCTTCTCTGCTCCATATATAAACCTGGAAAACATTAAAAAGCTGTTACTGAAAGCAGAGATTTTATTTATTAATTTGTTTGAGCCAAATATGACTTAAAACATTAGATATTTTCCACACAAGCTGGACCAGGCACTTGCATTCCTGGTATTGACGAGACTATTTATTTCTGGACTCATTAAAAGGATGTTTGCACCCCCTAGTGTATAAGAATTTGCAAGAAACCAGATTCTTATAACAGCCTTAGCTGAATGAGGATGTTTAATATTAAACAATAATAAAATCTCCCTGCTACAATCTTAACAACTTCGAGAAAAAGAATCGCAAGCTTGAAGATTATCTTACGTGTAATCCCTCATGTCCCTGCACTCAACAATTGTAGAACCTGAAAATGAGTTCTACTAAGTTGGATCTTTATCTCACTGGAAGGTATCAGGGATTTATAGTTAAAAAATAAGACTGTACTGAAACCAGAGAATTCAAATCCAGACCTTCCTGAGACTCAGGGATGTTGCATCCAGCTTCAGCACATTAGTGAGATAATGTCTGAGCTGTGTTTCAATTGTTCCTTCAAGGAAGGACTGGATCTGGACTTTACTGAATTTAACAGAAACTGTAAAAATGAGAGGCAGGCATTTAACTGTTCTCCAAGAACTGCTGCCCCAATTGCCACAAGTAAGTAGACTGCTAAATTCTGAAGTGGTCCGCATCCCACTACTTCGAGTTAGATCTTAAAACACCTTTGAAAAACTTCTTACAGCTGTGGATTCCTTTTTCATTCTTTCAGATGTGACTTCTCTTATGCTCATGAAAACAAGGTAGATCCAGTCCCTGAGATGAACCAATTGAGCCTCCCTTCTCGGGACCCAAAATGGCAGTTCAGCTCTGTGTGTTCATTGAGAGTTTGGAACCTGAGCCCAAGAACCAGGGTGCTCTTGGAAGCAAACCAAACCATACCCAAGTGCTGACCGTGAGCATGCAAAGGGATTTGTTTATGGGAGCACTTTCTAGTGAGTCTTGCACTGACTTTTGAGGGTTGCAGTGTGTGACCCAAACCTATGCAGCATGGTCTGGTATGTGCTGTTTGGCTGACTGTCACCAGTGCGGTCATGGGCAGGCTCTGATCTGACCAAATTACATATATCTGTTTTCAGGAATTCCCCTGCTCACCCCTCTACTGAAAACAGGATTTAACCATTTCCCCTGAGGTGTCTGAAATTCAGTCACTGCAGCCTTGGCAAGTGTCTGACAATCAGAAAAATGATACTGCCAAAGGAAAAAAGCAGTCTGTTTTCATTATCCAAGCAGAATTAAATGTAAAAAGCAAACAAACTGCATAAATGATGGAAATTAAATTAGATTCTTAGATCTGCTTTCATTATCTAAGTAGTTTCTTATAATAAATGTATTCTAAAATATGACTTTCAGCCAGTGGTATTTACTATATTAAAAACAGACTGATTTTATTTACTGTACTATGCTTGTTAGCTTCTCCAAGCCACTTTATTCTGTAATTTTAAATTAATACTTTGGGCTTTTTTTCAAAAAAAGAAACTTGGCTTTTTGACAGAATAGTCCTTAATAAGTCACACTAAAGACACTGCCAGAAGCTGTGATGACTTTTGTCAGGTATCCCTTTCTTCCAAAGGAATTGAGTCACTGTGATACTAATGCAGTTATTTTTGTCATTTGTGTAAATAAATAATAATAATGTAATATATGAGAAGAGCCAGCATATCACTGCTAAGTATCCCCAAAGAGTTGCATTTCAAGGCTCAGTAGTACCATTGTGATATAAACCAGGCAAGTGGTGTAATGAGGACATGTTTTAAAAAGTATGTTAACAATAAAAAAATTATACTGGTATGTGCAGGTGTTGATTTTAAAAGCAACTCTCCACCCATATTTGGAAAATTAAATCTTTCTATTTGGGAAGCTAGGCTATTATTTGAAAAGCTGGGGGGGGGGTGTTAGTGTATTGTTTGTTGGTTTGGTTGGGGGGTTTTTTGTTGTTGTTGTTGTTGTTTTTTGTTGTTGTTGTTGTTTGTTTGTTTGTTTTCTAATTAAAAGGCCCGATCTTTCCATATCAATTACTCTCTGGTTGGAGCCTTTCTTTTTCTCTATCCTAACTAGATACTCTCAACTGGTTTTTTTTTTTACATAAAGTTCCAGCTGGAAAACTACTTAAGTTTACAAACTCTTCATTGTAATTAAGAAAATACTGGGGCCATGCCTCATTTATAAGAACAGAAAGAAAAAATACTTCCTTCTGTGGATTTCACTGAGAGACTGGGCTGTGATTGTACCACTTAGTCCTGGCCTCTAAATCTCTCTGTGACTCATGAATATAGCACTGGGGTTCCTGGTCACTGGGTGCAGAAATACTGACTGCCAGGTTAAGGTTCAAAGGCACCTTGACTTGGCAATGGTGAAGTCATCACTCTCACAGCCTATTTGAAGTGAGCTGCTGCGGTTTTAATTTACAGCAGACACTGCTATTGACAGTAACCAAGCAGAAGCAGGAGACTGCTTGAAGTTTCACCAAATGGCCTGAGTGAACATTTGAATTATTTTCCCCTCTAAAATTGAGATAATTTAGCAGGAGATTATTGTGGTATTGGTATAGGATCTGTTACTGGGATATAGAACTTCTAGGTTTCAACTAGAATTGCCCCAGGACTCTAAATTAGCCACCTAAAAGCAGTGCAGATAGGAAACTAGAAGAATTTTTATTACAGATAAAAAGAAGTCTTGTGCAAGCCAGCAAAATCTGCCCATCACACCTATCATTTTTCAGAGGAGGATGTCAACATAAAATGTAGGT